>NW_020455488.1:588927-631547 GCF_003342845.1 Nothoprocta perdicaria
CGCGGCGCCTCGGCCGGACCCGGCACGGAGCCGCCGCACGCCGGGGCTTGGCCGCCTTCGCCTCGTTCTCCCGCAGGGTCGCGGGCAGCCCTCCTGGGCGCCCTGCTTTTGGGGGCTTCCCCAAAGTCTGTGCCCGTCTGCTTGTGTTGCCCGCCCTCGGTGACTCCACCGGCCCCAGAGCTACCCCCATTGCTCAGGGCTTCCTCCCGCTCCCCCTCYTCTGTGGGGTCATCATGTGTTGAGATGTGTCCTCCAGCTCCGAGCCAGAGCCCCCCGAGTCCGCAGCATGTTCCCCTCCCACCCTCCTCATTTGTTGCCACCACTTAGGACGAACAAAGACAATTTTTTTTCCTAGTAATTCCTATGTATCTCCTTAGCTCACTGCTGTCCCCAAGTCTTCATCTCTTTCAGACTCCAGAATGGAAAGGAGATGGTCTAAGTAGGGTCTCAGATGTCATCCTCTCCTAACTCGCACAGGGAGAAGCAGCAAGGAGTGGCGAGGTGGGATGCTCAGGAGGAAGCCTGACTGCATTCCCCCAGCAGCCGCGGAAGAGGATGGAGTTGAAATGGGAAGGGCGTCTTCTGAAAAGCTTGTGCAAACTTGAAAAACATTTTGTTTTAAAATCCGTCTGCTTCCTATAGATGCCGCGAGTGTTTGCGGGAAGGGGTTCAATTATCTTGTTTTGCTCTGTTTTCCGCTGGAGACATCTATCTAAGGAACAGATTGACTAATTTTATCTTTGCATGCCCATTAAATCAATGGGGTAACACTAGGGATGAATATGGCCCAATGGGTTCCTTAAGAACTCATCTACTCTTTATTCCATGACCATTTGCTTGCCAATAACAACAATTTTTAATTACACCATACAACATCTGTCCAAATACAAAGTGAAGTGATCACAGAGTTCAAACTGTGATCTGTTCAAATGGGCATTCTCATGGCATAAACCTCCGTGTGCAGCTGATTCAACATTTTGCATCTGTAAAACGGAACAAATTTCTAGAACGGACTATGTTTTTCTGCCTTGAGCAACAAAAATATGTTAGTCTCACTTAGGCTTCAGGTTAATTGATTTAATAGTATTTGACCTCTCTAAGATAAGAGTGGTCCTTAGGATTCATGAGAACCGTGGTCCTGATTCTGCAATCAGCCTCTGTGTGCTGAGCATGTGAACAGAACCATTAACTAAGCCAGAGGRAATGAAGAGGGTGACTGGGGAGCGCATGCTAGGCCATCTGCAAGATACAACTCATTAGTTTTGCTCTCTAGGGTTTGTATTTAACACGAGTGTCACCACTGCAAGATAGGTCTTATGTCCAGGGATGAAGGAATGTTGAAATGAAACTGAAATGAAAGSAAAACAGAGAAGCGGGGAGAGAGAAAGAGCTAATTTCCTTCCTGGTAGGTTCAGCTGTGCCTATGCTGCAGGGTATTATTTATGTGAATGTGTCACTAAACTTTGGAAGAGATACCGGAGAAGTCTGCCTGCTGGCAGTGTCCTACAGGAAAGGCAGGAGTGGAATAACGCCTGGTCCCTAGGCATTCCCAGCCAATCGGGAAGCTGCATCCAATGCCACCCACTCTGCAAGAAAGGCTTCCTGTGTTTTTTGCAGGAAGTTCTCTGGGATGAGGCAATTTTGATATGTACAATGTGCAGAAGGCCCCCTAAGCTGTCTGAATCAGTCATTGTTCCAGCTTTCTTTCATTACTTACTCCTGCACCCTTTCCAAGATGGGGCCCTGGTTTATTTCTGTTTAGGGAAAAACAAACAAACAAAAAAGATAAAAAAAGAAATCCAAAACCCCTAACAGCTGGGCAGGAGGTCGAATGGGTGATGTGGACTCTTTCCTAAGCACTGGGGTGAGATCCATGATCTATTATTTGTAAACCCCAACCCTGACGTTGGTCCTGCCTGTTGGGAGACRTTTGCCAGCTGCTCCGTTGCCTCTATGAGATTTCTCTTTGCCTTGCGCTGTGGGGCCTCTTGCCATGCATATTTCTTCATAGGAGACGGTGAATTTTGTCGGGGCTTCCAGCGTGAGGACCATCCCCAGCCCCTTACAGAACTGTTAAGATTTAGAGTGTACATTTTGCTCGTGCTTGTTCAGAGCTGAGGATCAGCTTTGCGGAGGGTGATCCAGGAAGGATGGGCAGCACACAATCCTTCTCGAGCAGGAAAAACAGGCATTGGAAATGGACCGTGTTTTGGAGGGGTGATTGTCCTGCGTCTTCTCCTGCTATTGATGCTCTGGCACCCAACTGGCAAGGGGCTGGGCAAGCTTTGCAACACAAATCACTTTGTTTTTAATATAACCAGACTTATTCCTGAAATACACCCYCTGCCAGCTTGCAACAGTGCTTGCTGTGCGTGTATCAGCCTCAGTTCCTCCAAAATGCCCACTCTGAAACATCAGTTTCTCRACTAGCATAAACCAGGCAGTGGTGGATGCTCAGTCTGGTGGCACTGTGTGGCTTTTCTTGATACTGATAGTGATATTGATGTATGGTGTCAAGCATACTCCAAACAGTCTAGGAATTATAAAGCTCAGGATTTTTCTGYCTTCTTTCTGATCCTACTGAGATCCCCCCATCAAAGCAAAATAAAAGGATTATGTCTTTCTGTGGCCTTCTTTACATGTTGTGTTTGGAGCCTGGAGGTCCTGGACTCTCCATTCTGCAAGGCAGCGTGCGCAGTGCTGAGGAACTGTTCAATTACAATTTAATTAGATTTTGTTCCTTAATTAGGACAGACTGGGCTTTGTTCCCATCTGTTCAATAGAAACCTCAAGCGACTGATTCACAGGAAAATAATATTTGAGCACTGGTCTATTTTTTTTTATGATCTGCACAAGGTGTTTAGTGTAGTCTCTTCCCCTTCTGATCTGAGCAAGTGGAAAATGTCCTGACTTGCTTGAAGAAGGCACGAAGCCCCAGGGGGTAGCACTACCTCCTGAGGAGCAGCATCTCAGCTAACTTTAGAGTTAACATAAACTGATCCAGCTGCCCCTGCTATCTTAACTTCTCAGGCAATTTATGTTTCTTTGGAGCTGGAAAAGGGGAAGTTTACTCCAAAAGGGAAAAACTAAACCAGCTTCAAGAAATAGCATCTTGGAAAGGAATCATGAAATGTAATGGAAGGGAAAGGGCCCTAGTTTCAACAAAGATGGAATCTTGCTACAGCAAGATCTTCCAGTTCTTTAACCTAGCAATATCCTATAGCCATCCAAGGACTCAGCTTGCAGAATAACATGATACTTGCTCTTTATATTAACTCTGTTGCAAATAAATAGGCTGTTAATGAGAGAGAGGAAGATGCTGGGATGCTATTTTATTGTCTCACCCTTACAATTGCATTCAAAGTAGGAAGCAAGGGATCCAAAATCTCTTTCAGATGGTAATATTCAAAAGAAATATTTGCAGATTGTTGCCATATAGATCATCTGTAAATACTGTTCCTGGATTTTAAATTGACTTTGCAATTCTAGATACATATTCTCAAGATACAGATGGCTTTTCAAGTAAACATTGAGGTGAAGAAAGCATCATTTGTATTACATGGCCTCAGGGCTTTTTAAAATTATTATTTTATTTTTTTYYKKTTKKTTTTTGTCCTCATGGACGCTTTACTGATATTTTGCATGCCATTTGCCTAATTTGGGAATCATCCCTGGTTCCTGGGGTGGAATGTGGGATTTCACAACTCTTCCTCAATGACATCATGTGGTTTGCTTAGAACACAGCAGTAATAAATCAGAGCTGGAGGGTTTACTAGTCCATCTGTAATATGGACTGTAATAAAAGCCATTCAGATAAATTATTTGGGGGGGTTGAATTAATTTAGGGATGTTAGGATAGTAAATCATGTTTTCTGTGTTATKAACACAGAAGGTTCTATTTGAATAATAATAAGGAAACTAAATCCTGGTTAAATTCCCCCCTAAATTTAACCCTTTAGCAGTGGGTGATGTGAAGACCTTCACTCTTAAGTACTTTGGTAAAAGTACTTTGAGAAGCAAAGGGGAAACTCGCAGTCAGTGACAAATGCAGAGAGCGCCTAGTTTCCTTTCTGATGAGAACTTCGTTTTGTTTCTTGATCCCACCATGAACCGTGGGGCTTTGCTCATTGTAGGGGTGGGAGCTGGTTTAGCTTTTTCACCCTGCTGAGCCGTTCTTCCAGTTTACGCCTGTTTAGTATCGCTATAAATTGGAGCTATCTCTAGCAATTGAGCTTCCCGTGGAAGAGCCTGGCACTGGCTAAACAGAACGAGTCGCAGTGTTTCTCTATGCAATTGCTTCTGGGAATGGCACATTTCTACGGATGCCTATTACCAGAGCATCCCCATTTGTGGGAAAGGCTCTTTTTGCATTGCTTAGCAATGCATGTGAAGCTCAGGCTGCCCTTTCCTTTGTGCTCCCTGATGGCCTCCAGGCAGCACCCAGATGTATTTTTAGCAGTCAGAATAGAGGAGAATTTGCAAGAAATTGCGCAGAGAAGGAATAAGCAAAGAATTCAAAGCTGGCTAAATCGTTGGAGTTAGGCAAGCTGGATCTGCAGGAATGAATTTGTGTTTCTGTGCGACGAATGAAATGTATGCAAAATGAGGCAAACTGTCTTCTCAGGATTTTTTTCTAAAAGTAATACACCGTAGGAACAAAGACCAGAGCTSCAGTATGGCAGGAAATAAAGTGCATCATGTAAAGAACTTCATGAGCACAGTTCTGGTAGACCAAACTGAAAACCCATGCTACTAGCAAAGGCACAAACCAAGGAATAACCAGGTCAGGTATGATCAGAGAGCCTTGGAGTTGGTATGTCAGAGAAAAGAGGACATTATAATTGTCTGGACTAATCCTTTTTTGAATGATTACTGGTGAAAAAAAATATAGATAGTTCAGCTTGACCTGCCTAAGTGCAATCTGAATGAAAAAGACAAATACTTCAAGTATTTTTTTTAGATAACGTGCAGATTGTATCCTTAAAGTGTTTTTCTTAAACTGTTTTTCTTCATCTCAGCTGCATAAAATGAACTCATTGTGGCAGCAGCTGATAATCTTGCAGCCTCCGATAGCTTTGGGGGTTTATCAATGGTGTTACAGTGACTGCCAAGAAGCAGGACTCCTTCCAGAATTACAAGTGACCTGGAAATGCAGAAAAAAAAAGATTTTAACTCACTCTTTATTAGGTTCTCTTGATGCCATTGAACTACTGTGATTCTCAGCCATAACTCTTACTTTGTCATCCCAGGAGATGAATCAGATCAATCAATGTAGTATTTYTATGAGTATTTCTATCTCTATATGTTTGCTGTAGGATACAGTCCCCACTTACCCACGTCCTAAGAGTGGTTTTGTGGATGTATATGCATGGTTAAGGACCTTTAGCATTTTTATAAAAGTAAGGGTRTTAGTCTTGCTGGCCAGAACAAATATTTGGGAATTCAGCTGACCTTGATACGGATATATTTCATTTCCACATAAGTGTTACGTCCTCCTCTTCCCTCATCAGAATCCTAACACTCAATTAAGCAGATATGAGACAAAGCGCCTCCCAGCCTTACTGAAATTTCCCCCATTAGAACAATCTTTAATTTAGGTTTAATAGAGCAACGCATGTAATTGCCACCAAGCACTGGCCTTCCCGGGCAATGCCAGCATTCCCCTGGAACAACAGTGCTCACATTGCTGAGATCAGCTCTCGGTGCAGCATCTCCCACACTGAGCATCTAGAAAAATCATAAAATCCTTAAGGTTGGAAGGGATCTTTAGAGATCATCTAGTCCAAGCCTCTGCACACACAGGGTCACCTAGAGCTGTTAGATTAAACCCTCATGATGTCTTGCAACAGTCTTAGGAATCGGTGCTCAGATGCAAAAATGGGAAGGTAGGAAAACACCTATTAACATCTGCAGCCAGATTTCAAGATCCCTGGTTGGACCAGACCTAATACTGTTTCATTGAAAGGCAGGTACCAGAAGAGGGAAGTCCTGCAAGGTTCACTTGTAGAGGAAAATCACGGTGTCCTTCCTTTGGTTTGTTTCTTTCCAAAAAGCTTGAACTCTGTGACTTGYTAGTGGAATATCTTGTTGTTTTTGCTGTAAATTACATGGAAGGATTTGTCTGCTTTTATTTCAGAGATCTCCCCCAGCCTTTGGTTTGCCGGAGGGTCTGTAAGGATGAGTGGAGAGCTAGCAGGATTATGACATGGMCAGATCAAAAGATAAAAGATGAGCAATCGAGAGAGGAAGGATTYTTTCTTAAATTGCTGGAAATTCACTGTTGCTTGTTATCATCTATTTAATTCAAATATTGGCAAGACACCTGCTGCGGGTATCCAGCTTTGGGTATCTCATCASTTAAAAAAGAAACAACTCATACTTTCTCTCCATGCTGGTTAAAAGAGCAAAGAACAAAGGAAAATGTCACACATGCACCATAGAGATGCTGTAGACTGTGGCTGAGATTTCTATTATTGGGTGGCTTGTAGATAATATATCTGCAGTTAACTGTATTCTAGGACTCCCCTGGGAGCCCACCAGCTGCTTGGGAGCCCTTCTCCTCCAGCCAAGAGGACCTCGACTTTGGGATCAGTGGATTAAGAGAGCTGCAGACTACAGCAGATTCTGAGTCCTGTGTGTATAGGGAAGGAAGCTACTCTCTAGAATCCCTCCTTAAATAGAATCTTAGGTTTATATTGAGTTCTAAATGCTTTAAAAAAGATATTTTCACTTTTAAATTTTCATTCACCATCAGAAGCACCAGTGTGGATTTCAGGAAAAATAAAAGAGACAGAGCTCTGCTTTCCTGAATAATCTACCCAAGTCAATCAAGTTGTCTAAGGTTGCTAATAGACATCCTGCCTGGGCGTATGGATGGAAATTAATACATTAAGGAGACAAAGCCTTGTGCAGTTTGCAGGCATAACAGTAGCTCAGAGAATGGAAATGATATAAAGTTTGATTATAGAAGATTCTCAGGCAGGCATGTTTATTCTTGCCTGCGAGGAGTGCTATAGTATTTATTGTTTTCTCTCTGGATTGCTGTAACACTTATCCCTTCAGAAGAAGCATGTCTCCATACACTGCACCTTCCTTGGATCTTCCCCCCACAGTATGATCTTAATGAGCATCGCCTTTGAAGCCTAAAGGCACTGGAGATACCAGACTTCTGCCTGGCTCTGAAATTCATTGCACTGACTTATTTTCATTTTGAGATTCTAGCCTATGCAGATTCCTTTGCATTATCTTTCTGGWTTCCCTGCTGTTTGTGTTCCCTTTCAACTTCACGTCATGTTGGTGAATGCCTGTCATCCTTTTGTTCAATCCTTCTGTAGAGTCGTCAATAAACATGTCAAAAAGGACCAAAGACCCCATTTCTGTGATGCCCTAATAAACATAATTCTATAACACAATACCTGTCTGTTTAGTATTCCTTCTCGTTTGCAGCCACTCAGCTGCAGTTCAGACCATGGACTATTGCTTTCAGATCATCCACAGAGGTACATTTTATGACATGATATTAAATGATTTACCAAATCCAAACATGCTCACAGATTTTTAAGATCAGAAAGAAGCACGAGAGCATCAAATCTGCTCCTTTCAATTCTCAACTGAGCCAGCTAATATGTTTCGCTAAAGCACTGCTTCCAGACTGTGCTGAGCTGAAGACCTCATGAGATGGGGAATCAAATACTTTCTTTCATTAAACGTGCATATTGCTTTTTTATTTAAACCTTATTGTTAAATTTAATCTGGCTTTGCCTACTAGCTGTTGTTTTGGTATCTTTCTTCTCTAGAGGAAAGATTGTCTTGTATCCATTTTCTCCTATGCTTATCAATGTTTCATGCAGCCATTTATTTTTCTTACTGATATTGCTCTTGATTCTGCAAGCTCTTCTCTTTGTGTGTACCTGGGCAGAGTCAGTTAATCCCTGTGGTGAAGAGGATCTGCTTTCACAGGGCAATTTGCAGAGTAAGAACTATAAACAGATATCTGTCAACTCTGGCAAAACTTATTTTTCCGCAAATCTTACTCATGAGTTTCCTGGTGTATCTTGATTTTCAGCTGTCTATACAGGACCCGTTATTGATCGTACTTGGGCAGGCTCAAAACATCTATAAACAGTGATTCTGATTCTCTCCTCACAGAAATATGTTCAAGTGCAGAATCACTGCTTTGAAGTCAGTAGAGTTACATTGATGGAAAACATGTATAAATACCAAGGGAGAGAGACACAATCTCTTTTAATATCTTTGGAGCAGGTCATACAGAAATAGCATCCCAAACAAAAGCTATAATTAGCTGTACATCCTGTGCCTCCAGTCATTCTCTACACACCTCAGAAGTCACCTCCCAGTTGACAAGAATCCCAACTAAACCAAAAATGGATTCACCTAATTTTCTTCTCCATTATGACAGGCTGATAATAAAAATCCAAATGACTAGCTGTAGTTCAAYAGTAGAACTGAAGATGCTAGTTGACGCTCTGGGTTCAACTCTCGCTATATCGTATTCCCATTTGCAAAGTCGGGGTCAAATCTGGTGTGTTTTTCTGGTTTGTTTGTTTGTTTGTTTCTTTCTTTCCAGAGAAGTTCCCTGTAGATTTCATGGATTTCTTTTTTTCTTTTCAAATTTAAAAAGGGAAATGAAAAAAAAAAAATCAAAGGAAGAGACACAGGATTTATTGAAAAAAGTCTGATTCTGAGGTGGTCTAATTCAGCATAGTACAGAGCAGTTGTTCTGACTTATATCAGTTGAACATTGGGGCCACTGTGTCTGCTCCATTTCCTCACCCCATAAATTGTGAGCGGGATGATCTAGGCTCCACTTTGTCCTTTTGTTTCAGTCAACAAARGCTGCGTCATTCCTTTCCCTGTGAGAAGGACAGTGACTCACCTGCCCTGACATGGATCCAGGGATTCCCCTGGGCCATCAGTGGAGGAGAGACAGGCAGGCCTGTCCTTACATCCCTATCTGTGATGAACAGCAATCCCCCAGGCAGGGAATTGAGAGGAGGTGGAGATATTTAAGCATTTTCTTTACTTGCTAAACATGTCTGAGAGCCCAAAGATACGGTTCTTTAGATCCAGGCTCAAACTTGAGAGCTGCAAATAAGGTCTTGTAGGCTGCCTTAAGCTTGTAAATCTCCCCAGCATCCTGAGAAATGAACCAAAGTAGGAAGTCATGAGGACACACTTCATTACACTGATTACTCAGGGTCAAAAGTTAACTCCAGCACAGCCTGTAGAGACTGGGCCTCGCAGAGCAAAAAGGAAAGAAGGAACAAGCAGCACCAGGAAGGGGCCCTCAATGCCCGAATCACCACCAAAGCCGTCGGCAGAGCTAAGATCCTTCTCACAGACCGTAGCGTTAGCTGGATGTGCCCAGGAGCTGCCTGCGACACCGTGCAGAGCTGACCGTGCCGCAGGTTCCTCACATGGAGGTTGCCAAGGAAGCAAAGTCACCCGATCGCCTCGACGGCCATCTGCGTTGTTCCATTATGCATCAAACATGTCATGGATATTCATCCCTGGGGCCTTGATCTCGCCACTTGCTGCTGCGGTTGACTCGTGTGGTAGCAAAATGCCACRAAGTTAAACTAATTATTCTAAAATGAGAGAAGGTTAAAAACACTGCTGTGAGCTCAATGCCACTGCTCTGGGAAATGATCTTGCTGTTGCTTTTGGGCTTGACAATATCAGAATTGTTTTATATGTGGGTGCCCAAAGCTAAGCTTCTACAGGGGCTTTTCAGAGGGAAAGACCAATTCCTGGTTGGCAAAGTTACATTCTGATTGTTTCTGTAATGAGTAGGAAGTAATTTACACAGCACTTGTGCTACCATGATGGAAAACACTTTGCTGGAGAATTCCCGATATTCCACTTCTGTCAGTTAGTGACATCTCTCTATAGTTCTCCCCCAGCTCCTGCAGGACCCAGGCACCCGTTTACACCCTCCCTGGGCTTCAGATCATTCAGGCTGTAGGAATGACTCAAGGCAGCTGCAGAGAATTGGTTCTGTTGGACGCAAATGGTCATACAGAGCTAGTGGGGAGAAGGGAGGGATAACAAGCTGATTTGCTTCTGGTGGTCTATTTTCAGGCAGCTGAGAGTTGTTAGGGAGTGTCGGGAAGCTCCTTATAAGGATTGAGTCTCAGGGGAGCTTCTCCTTAATGCCATGTGGGACCATGTGAGATGTTGAAAGTGGGAACCCTWGCTTGCTGGCTGACCTGAGCTCACTGGATAGTCTGGGTAAGAAAAATGTTTGCAGCCCCCGTCAGAAAGCTTCTCGGACTGGAGGTAGGTTGCAATGATGTTATGCTGTGTTTATGCCATCTGGAGTAGTTTGTGAAGGTGCTAGTAGGCAAAGGGGTGTAGAAGAGGCTGYTCTCATGTGCAGGCTGTGAATAATGGTGGAAGTAGCAGTGAAGCAAATTCCCTGTGAAAAACATCAGGAAGAAAAGAAGCTGGTGAGTTCTGTGCTAGGATGTAAAAGTGTGTTTGGGACCTCAAGGATGGCTGTGCTTGTGAGCCCTTSTTTGAATCTCTATAATGGTGCTATAAAGAAACAATGTGTGAACATTGATGTAACCCTGGGACAAGACTCCAGTTCTCAGAAAAGAAGGCTTAAATCCAAATAATTTATAGGTAGATAATTTATGTAGAGAGAGACACATAAAGAAGGATCTTCAAGTTCATGAAATGTTTTGTGGAACCTTTGYGGATCACAGAATGAAATTCCCTTCCTTGTCAAAAGCTTTGTTGCAACAGAGAAAGGCTAGAAAGCCTTGTAGGGTGACCCRTGAGGGAGGAACAATGCCAGGTTCCTTTGGAGACTGGTGTTGCTGCAGCTTTCTCTCCTGCAATATTTCAAGAGGCTTTTAGTAACTCTTGGGTCCTCTTAAGACTGAGATTGTGTGAGTCTTGGCAGTATATTCTGAGCACCCAATTTGTTTCACGACACAGAAGCGTTTGTGGACCATGATGTTTCTATGTCAACATGTACTTGAGAAGGTAATTTTTTTCAGCAGAAGTGGCAGGTGTTAGAATCCAGATCAGAGCGCTCTCCACATCATTATTTTTAGTAGAGAACTTTTTAAATAAGCCATGTTGATCTGTTTTCTTTATATGGAATTAAAGGCACTTTAAGCTCACACACGAAATTTCACTTTATAAATCTGTGGGAGTGCAGATTTTTCTCCACTCTTGTCCACTCTTGTTATATTGCCTTTGTGAAATGGGAATAATAAAACTTGTCTCTCTCCTGAAGAGGCAGAGAGAATTAACTCTTTGAAGTTTGTAAAACCATATAAGTGCTTTGCTATTATTAAAGTTACTGCTACTCGAGGCTATTAAACAGCTGCCACATTTCACTTCAGAGGAGGCTGCCTTGAACTGGTAGGTGAAGCGAGCTCAGTATATCACAGGGCTGTACATCAGGATGTTATGCACTAAAAAAAAAATAGAGAAAGCTTTGGGATCTGCTAGGTTGAAAGGCACTATATAAATATGAGTTATTTGTGGAGAAGGATTTTATAGCCTCATCATTCTCTTCTGGTATATCTCTTAATCTAAGGGTTTCAGCATCCTTTATGAACATTTACTATAACCTGTATTGAGCCCCAAGCACCTTCAGTTAACGTATTTTACATTTACATCATTTTACAGATTCATTTTTTGTTCAGATCACAGGCTAAGTCAACAATGAACCTGATTGGTAATTCCTAGTGATTTGCAGCACAGAAAGTGGAGAGAACAATGCAGGAGCTTGAGGAAGATGTGGCATCTGAAAGCAGTAATGTTTTTGGAACATTTGCAGCCTTTTCTATGTCCTTGAAGGTCTTTTGGGAAGTAACTGAAAACTGATGGACTCATTTAACAAATGTAGGCTCCAACTAAGTGGTTTTGGATGAGAGGTACAAGGGCAAGTCCCCAAGCCTAGTTTCTCAGTTTGATCCAAATGCACCTGCTCCCCTACCTTCTGTATTTGTATTGCAATGAGAATAAAAAATGAAAACTGGTGAGTTTCCCAGTTATGATAGTTATGGGGACTCAGRGTAAATTACACAGATTGGGAAACTGAGGCAACAAGCTGCTATTTAAATGTGTAATCCCCTACTGAGTGACAGACTCTTGTGATTACTGGATGTAGGATATAGACTCAAATAAGCATTCCTTGAAGGAAGGTGTTGAGGACTTTACAGTTTTTAAACTCTGCATTTCTAAACTSAGAACTGTGGATTTCTTTTGAATAGTCATCAACAAAGCAAAATTTTTTTTCCAGCCTTGAACTTGATATTCTGTTTGGGAAAAGACATGGCAAGAACCAATTCTTGCTCCATAATTCTTCATCAGTGCAGAAGGCCATTCCTGAAAAACAATTGTTTTAAATATGTGCAGCAACTCCATGAGCTTTCAAAGCTGCAGAGCTACAACACAGACAGCAGTGCGATCTTCTAGTTGCTTCTCAGTCAAAAGYTTTTTTTTACTGAGTCTATTTGACTCAGTTATGCCATCCCCACTCTGCAAGGAGTTTTGTCCAACTTCATTGCATGTGTGTSTCTGCTGAAATTCAGCGTGGGACAACCTGAAGGACTAGGTAATGACTGATAAGGGCCCTCTTGCTGATTCCTGGTGCTGTAACAGGCTGTGTGTGTCAGGGGAAGGAAAGCAGCAGGATTAGGGTCTTTCAATCAGATTTGCAACCTGTTTTCAAGCAACTAAACCTTGTCTTTATCTTGTGATATTAAAAAGGGCAAATATTACATTTCCTTGAGGTAGTTAATCAAGCGTGTCCTTGGCCATACCAGATGGTAAATTTATCCAGTCTTAACTTGAGGCCACTAACCAGTACATCCAAAGGAAGCTGTTATTGCAAGGAATGGACTTTAAACCTCCTTGCAATGGAGCTGCAAAGCAGATGGTCTTGGCTCCTTTAGCCTTGGCCTGAAGCAACTTCATCCATGGCTGAAGGGGAAACTCAGCTGACAAATCTGCTTAATGAAGGACTGCTGTTCAGATTGCCAATGAAGCATGTACTGGCTGATAAATTAACACATCAGCCAGCTGCAGACTGTCTCAAATAACAGCCTGCAGCCACCTTTTTTTATGATGGCCAGGTTTTAGCTTGAGCCATGAATGGCTGATTCTTCTACCTGTTCACCAAGAGCCTAGGATGTTCAGTTCTTCTTCCTCAGCCTTCTGTTTCAGCTATTAAAACTTTTCCCATGTGCTGTCTCAGTGTTGCTACCTACTCGGTTCTCTACCTGAAAAGCAGAAACTGCTTGAGGCAGGGAGAATGAAAAGCCCACTTGCCTTCCTAGAGAGATCTGGCCATCCTTAGCAAATTCAGAGAGCTTCAGGGCCTCTCATCTGGGAGAATTCCTCTTGATTATGAATTTTAAATCTGTGTAGCAGAAGACCAGTCCATCCTGCTGTAACAAGCAGCAGGCACATTTGCACAGGAGTGCTGGGCTATGTGTATGAACATATGTGCTCTCTGTTATGGGTTGGAACTCGAACAGCTAAAGCAGGTATTCACRGTCACAAGTGGTTCCCTGTGGCTCATGTCCATTCAATAGTTTCTTTGCCAAGTATTTATTGATTTCAGAGACACAGGACATAGCCCCTAAAATGCATCTATTGCTTTGTCTTCAGAGCACTCAACAAGCATTAGCTAATTACTCTCTAGTGTGGACTGTAAAATATATAAATATTTTTCTTCTTTTAGAGATGAAGTGAGAATAATAAATACACTGGCTCTGCCAAGATAACCTGGTAAATTGTATTAAGGGCAAGAGTACTAAGAGTCCTGACTGCTRATGGCAGTCATCATCTGTGCTGCTGCAGGTGTATGTGCACATGGTGTCCTTTTCTAGAGGAATTAACAGTAGGGACCTCAGACTATTCATTTCTCATTTGTCACCACAGTGATATGCTGAGATGCAGCACGAATTCAAACTTCTAGCTGCAAAATCCACATGGGCTTTGTCAAGCACAGAGTTACCAAAAGGGACAGAGGAGTGTGATCTCACTCCTCAGCAATGTTTTATGCTGCCTGCTCAGCTGCATTTACAGGTGCTGTGTGAAGAAGAAATTCTGTGAAACAGCTTTTTACATCCACTTCATTTTCTGTTGCTAAATAAATCGGATTTTGAAGAGGCATCTGAATTTAGGATGTTTTTGCACCAAACCACTGAACTTCCCAGTAGTTTGGTTTGGTTCCCAGTACTGCCGAATATTGTAAGCAACCTTCATGCTGATGGTCTGAGGAGTTTTGGGTCTTGTTGTGTGAAATCCAGTTGGGGAAAAGGTGAACCCTGAAGGTACTAGGCCTGGATTTCAAAAGGAATAAGGTTTCCTGTTACTCCTTTCAGTTTTCAAAATTATCCATACAAATGATATGTTGCTGCCTGTGCTGTGGCTGRAAATTATTTACTTTTGCATGCTTGTATCTTGGGTAGCTTCAGTCACAATAAGAAAAACTCAACCTAAGAGCTTGACATCATTTTGCCCAGTTTGATGATGAAAAGTTCTTTTGTTCCTTCTGCTGCTCCTGCTGTTTTACACAGGGAAGGCTTCAGTAAACAGAGAGAAACTGCACAGGCAGCAACAGAGAAGAGGATTAAACGCCGGGAGGGAGGCACAGATGATACCTGGAGGTGAYGCGTTTTGTACTGAACATTTCATTAGCTCCCACAAAGCTGTCTAGCTGATGCCTGTTCATTAGCTACATACATCCCAAACCAATTGCCCGTGTAGCTCTGCAAGAGATCCCAGTGCCTCATCCCAACGGTGCTGCATACAAAGCAGGAAAGCTGCGGATTTCAAGCTAGCCCTTCAGTAGGAGATATAATTAGGGAGTCTGGTCCATCAATATTTCACCACATTGCTCAGGGAGGGAATGGGCTGTGGGATGTTTCTCTGTAGCTCTTGTGAGTCTGAAACTTATCTCCTTGACAACTCTTTAGTTTAAACAAAGGTTATTTTGGAACTGGAGCTGTCAAAAATCAGCAACTCCAGGAAGTTTTCTTGTTAACAATGTTGGCTCRGCAGCACCATCTTCTGTTCTGCCCTTTAAGCAGCCTTAGATGTCAGGCTTTACAAATGAGCGCATGTGTGTCTTGGTTAGCTCGGGGCAAGAGAAGAGTTTGAGTAAGACTGAGTGAATGCTTTCTGTGCTCAGAATCTAAGCCACAAAACAGAAATAGCCCAACGGAGGGGTAGTGTGAGCACAGCCTTGCAGAGCAGGGGGTGACAGAAGGGTTGTGGTGCACAGCAGGGAGAGGTAAATGTTGGCTACAGATGAACCTTGGCACYGTGGTCACATCACTTGGAGACAGGTTTGTGAAGCAATCTAGCAGATAGTGAACTTGCATTTTGGTGGTGGTTGTACACTTGCCTGAGGAAAAATCAGGAACCCCTGATTTTTTTCAAAGGTGCTAAGTCTTGCAGTAGCTTTGGGGGGTTTCAGTGCCTGCTTTGAAACATTTGTTGTGTGATGTCTGAGTCCCACTTTTCCCAGATGTGTCATAGGAAGTAGGGTTTGATGGGAAAATGTTCCTCCTTGCCAGAAAAGTTCCTTGATACTTGCTGCTTTTCTGCAGCACTAGCAAAGAGCAGCTATTGCCACTACCTGGCAGAAGCTGTTGCTCGTTCTAGTATTTCAGAGCACATTGGGATTCAGGCAGAGATTCATGTCATGAAATGTAAATTACAGGGGGGCAGTTAGTTATTTCTCCTATTTATCTCAGGCTGGCTGTTGTCTTCCATGAATGTTCTTCAGTCTCTCCAAGCTGGTAGCTCACCTCTTCACATCCAAATGAAAATCTGCCTTTTCCACTTCAGGGTCTCACCTTCTCTCTACCTGAAATCTAATCTTCATGATGGAGGTTGATAAGTGATGACCTCTCCTTTGTTTCTCCAGTCATCTTTGCTGACAGTCCTAGCCATGTAATTGTCACTCCCTGCTCTGTTTAGAGCACTCCAGTAGACAGACTGGGTCAGGATAGACTAAACACTCAGGAAAGCTCTGGTGACTTTCTCTTTGCAGAATTAGCCCTGATGTTGCACTCTACAAATGCCTATGTGTCACTACGCTGTGTGTGTTGAGAATATATATTTTACCTTTCATACATAGATACTTTTTTAATGTATTGTTGCAGGCTCTAAGTAACAGGACAGCTCTGCTCCTTGCCTGACACATCTCACTCAAGAACAAAGTGGTCTTATGAAAAATATAACAAAGTCCTTAAATCCGTAGCACAACGACTTCCTTGTGAGAGATGCTCTGTGGCAGGATTCTGTGACATAGCAATCGGTCTGTTTTTAATACCCAGACCAGGGTAGTGTAAGAAATACTTGGAAAGCAGCCACAGCTTTTGCAGCAGCTGCTGCTACATTTTTGTGAAGCTTAAGTTTATTTCAATTATAGAAAGGCTTGTGATCACCTGCTAGGAGGTTTTTAGCAGTTCAGGAGGCCAAGGGAGTGTATACAGCTATATTTAAATACCAAGCACATAGCATTTCCCAGCACCATACCATTTACAGAGCACTCCGCAGACACTTCCTAATTAAATGTTTAAGTATAGATTCCCATTTCCTTTATGGCTTGCAATGAGTGGGTTTTTAAAAGATCCATATAAGTCCTCCTTTAAATTGGAGAAAATTTAGAGGAACTGGGGAGAGTGAATAAAATGGTCATCATGTTGCGCATCCCTTTGTTACTGCTGCTTTGCTTAGGCTAGGCCAGAAGAGGGCTAAACATTGTACCTTTTGGTGTTGATTTGCCCTATTTTGTTTCATACAATGAAATACATGAGAAGCTCAAGCCCAGTGTGGATGACAGTGTAGAGATGCCCATGCACATGAGTGTTATCTACCACCTCACAAGGGAGAGTTTTATTTTGCACTGGCGTTCATAGACTATGCAGGCAACAAAAAGACTAAAATATCCACTGGGAAGCCTGGAGCTCTCCATGCAATGTGTGTGGAAGGCTGAGGGATAAAGAGGGCTGAGAGCTTTTGTGGATGTTCATTTTCTGTCTGTTTAAAAAGATCTATTGCAGGGGGCTGCACAGTTTCAAATGGCTGCTCTGCCAACAAGATGCCCCMAAAACTTCTAAGATGTAACTTGGCCCAAGCAACCAGAGCATAGTTGGCTGCAGTGTAAAAGCAGAAGCTTACAGGAATTCATCAGGATTTTAAGGGTCTGTGCCATTTCCCTCCCTGCTTCAATCCAGATATAACCACAGAGATCTGTGGAGCTCCTGAAGTTTAATAATATTAAAATGTTGCCTTTCTGTGCCCTCATCTGTGGGTGGTTTGTGCAATTAGCAGCAGATGGTCCCACAACAAATACCAGTATCCTCATATGACTGCAGGAGAAGCCAGACATGGGGAGGGGCAGAGTCCTTCACCCACGGCTGTGCAACAAGGTGGGTTGTTAAAACAACGCCCAATGTCAGAGCATGGGGCAGTGTGTCCCAGAGAGGACAGTGTGGGCAGCACTTGCTGCAGGCCTCTACCTGCAGCTCCAAGCCAGGCTGATGGGCAAGTTGTTGCTACAGGGGCAGCAGCCTCTGGCCTCCTGTTGCCCATGGTGCAGCTAAGGAGGATCCAGTACTGACCTGCTGCACTGTCACTGATCTTCTAAGAGGAAGACACTTGCCCTTTCTCCTACACCTGTGTTGTGATCCCCAGGGTCCAGAACCACTGCAAAGGTGGCAAAACTGCCCCTGAGCCATGGCCTCTGTGTGGACCACTGCTTTTGTCCACCCCTGTGTCTGCCTAGCATGTGATCTGCAGGGCTCCTGTCCTTCTCATTTGTCTCCTTTCAGCCTCTGGTTATTTGTATCAGACCTTGAACATCACTAATGTTCAAATGTCACAAACTAGCTGGTGACATGCTGCCCACCAAAGAGATSTTTGCTTGTTTTGTCCGATCCACATTGAAATTGAATCTACATGAAACCATCATGGAAAATGTGTTGCTAAAAAGGACAGAAAATAAAGAGGGCAGAGGACAGTGACAGCTCGAGCAGAGGGGAAGCCTTTGGGGGCTAGTAAAGGCCTTGGCAGCTGTGGGAAATGGCTCCTAACAAGAAGGTCTGAAACCTCATCTGCTGATAGCTTAGCTGACAGGCAAGTCACAATTATCATTTGACCTGAGGAATGATGTGATTTGACTGTCCTTTTAAAAATAAATTAAGCAATGGCTAATGCCAGTTTTTATGAAGTGTCAGAATGACAAAAGCTTTCCCCTACTTGGCAGAGTGCTGCCAGGAGGTTATTCTCAAAGGGGCTAATTTTTGTCTAGATAAATATCTCCATAGAGCTCTCCAAGTATCCAACCAAAGCATCCAGCACTTTGCAGACTACTGGGAGATTGGCAGTGCGTGCCAAAGAACAGGGATGGAGCTGATTGTCACGGAGGAGTGGAACGATGAACCTCCACTTCCACCCTGCCCCAAGCAACTCCATCACCCCCGCCTCAGTTCTGTTGTCTAAATTGAGTGGAAAACCCTTCCTGTAGYGTGGATTGGGCCACAAGGCACAATGGCAATGACCAGTGAACGATGAAGCTATGGGTGAGGAGATCCAGGTGAGTGGGAACTGGAAGGTTCCATCTCTCTATGCTGTGACAATGGGACTCTCATTGCTTGTAAACCCTGAGTATTTGCTCCTGTCAGTGGTGCCAAAGGTTGGCACCCAATTGTCTCCATTCTGTTGCACATTGCAGAAGAGTTGACAGACCAGAGTGCTGAAATTTCATRTACCACCAATCTCTGCTTCTTGGTGTATTCTACAATTCACCCTTTCAGTACAGGCTCATTTACTTCTCAAACATGTTACCTTTTCTAGAAAGCCTGCTGGCTTAGCTATCTATTAGAACGTGAGCATTTACCCTATTTATGGGAGATGTTTTTATGTAATGTTAATTTTTGATCAGATTTGACATGGCAGCCTCCYTACACTGCTTGTCTAATGATTTAGGGAAGGCTTCCTTGAATCATTTGCTGCAATTCACAGTGCAAGTGTGCTGCCCGAAGCGGGGAACTAGAACATCTGCCTGTCACTTGTGTGGATCTCACCCTGGTAAAAACTGTTAAATTACTGTTCCCTTGCAGCACAGTGAAATTATTCTAGATTTTGGGTGTTSGATGTTTAAGTGGAGTGACAGACACTCAAATGAATTATCTGCCTGCTGGATGATTTCCATTGATGAGGGATAATCTTGCTGCAGTAGAAAAGAAACAAAATAATGAGCTTTTGTTTTGTAAAGACACTGAAAATGGAATGAAAAAATCAATGCTGTATTTTTACATCCATTTATCATTTTGTATTTCTAGCGTCTTATATTGGTATGAGTCTGACTCTCACAGATGCTGAGTGTTAGCAGTGTCTCAAGGATGGGTAAGGGCTAAAGAAACCTGCAACAGGAGGGGGAGCTCTCTCTGCACCAACTGCTAGGAAAGCACTGCTTGCTCAGGCTGAAAAATATCGGGGAGAAAAGCAGTGCTCACCATTTTCTTCCTCATGTGTTTTTCCACGTGCTGGCAAGGAGAATTTATGGGCTGTTGAGTTGCAGAAACTTGTTTATAGATATATATAAATATATTTATATATAACAAGGCTACATAAATTTAATAGTGATATAAGCTATCATGCAAAGTGTTCTTTCATTTTGTTCTTCACGAGTGCAGGCGGTTGTGTCATTTTCTTGCTTAGAGCTTCTGGCCTAGATCATGCTTTTTTTTGCTTTTTTTTCTCTCCTCTTTTCCAGTGTTGCACGGGAGGGCCTTTTGGAACACCCTTAGTTCTCACTTCCAAGAATGTTTATTACTTTTCGAGTTTTCTCCCCCTGACCTCCCAGACGAGCAGCCAGCACCACGGTGCTGCTCTCTAGGTGGTCCTGCTTCCCAGCCCGCCTTGAACTGCCATTCTGATGGGCAGGGAGATGTCAGCAAGTCCTTTATCTCAGATGAAAACTGGAGCTTAGGGCTCATTTCAAGCAGACTAAAACCCAACCAGCAGCGCTATACGGAGGCCGGTTTGCTTGGGAGAAGCAGAGCGGTCATTTATTTCTTGGGAAGTTCTTCTAAATTCACAGCTTTTGCCGTTATGACTGTTCACTGACCCTCCCAGAGGGACGTCCGCCTTCCCAGGGGACGTGTGCGCTGGGAGGGGACAGCGGGGCCGCTAGATGGCRGCAGCCCGTTGCCAGGAGGGCCTCGAGGCCTCTCCAGCCTGCGGGCTCCGAGGGCCAGGCCCTGCGGAGGCCGCGCTGGGGCACGGGCAGAGGGCGYTCGGTACCGGTGCTTCGTGGTGATTCCCCCGGCCTCAGCACCCGGGGCCGCCAGTGGAGCAGGGTGCGGGGAGCAGCGCTGCAGGGCTCGGCTAACGGCAGAAGGATTTTGCAGGGGAGAGAGCTGTCAGCTTCACTAGTGCAGCAGCGTGAGGAACCAGCCCTGCATTCGGGAGATTTAGTGTTTGCTTTATCGCACTCTGGGTTTAAGGACTCCTAGCTGCTCCTCCTGGGTGATAGAGCAGCTTTACCCCACTTCTCTGTGGTCCATAAATGAATCTGCGGGAATTCACTTTTATTTTCTCTCCTATTTTGTGCCTCATTTCCTTCTGCCATTCAAATATCAGATGCGGTTCAGTTCTCCTTGCTGCTAACACACCGAACAAGTATGACAGACTAACAGCCCCTCATTTGACTTCTTAATTACTATTTATTACTTTGCAATGAAAATCTCTTAATCCATCAGTAAGACATCTTCCAATTGCTGCAAAGGACAAAGCAGCGCATGGCTGAGACATGGTTCCTTTTTGCACGCTGTATTGGCTTTGTTAGACTGCACTTGTGACCTAAATATATATTAAATGCTTAGGCACTATTGTGAGTGGTGCAGGAGCAAAAGCATAGCCAGAAAAGCAGTTGTTTATTTTTATTTTGCAAGGGCTGTATCCCCACATCAGAAAAGGAAGAATTCAAGTATGTTGGTATTAATYTGATTAAGAATGTGAAGTATTTTCCATTATTTCAATTTCTTCTCTGCTGGGGTATTCTTGAGCACTGGGAAATTTTGCAGCCATCATGATTGTTTGACTCATAATTGCAGCAACTCATAATTACAACAACCTGTGGGAGCAGCTTATGCCTGCCTGTTGAAATGGATTTCTTCACTGACAGAAGATCTCTGGACAGCACAAAAGACTGGTAGAGACCCTTAAAGCTGTAACTTATACCTCAATCTTATAAACAGATGGGGGAAGACAGCCTATAAGTTTACTTCTGTTTCTTAGCCTAGGAGAACCATATTCAGCTCTTGGCTTTGGTCCCAAATTCCTACCAGAATAATGGCAGTTAGGGTCTGATTCCTATAATCACTGGTAAATTGTAGTTATGCCCAGGAGGTGCATGGAGGTCCTGAGCACAGTCACAGGAGGAGTATGACATGGACCTGCTGGTGCAAATCTCCTTAGTAACAGTTTTAGGCASCAGGAGAGAGCAGCTGCAGATCCTTCTTTGAAGAGGGAAGTGGGGCCAGCGYTCCAGGTATTAGCCAGTTCCTGGCTATTGTGAGAAGTCAATATAACCCCTCCAGTTTTAGTTTCCAAAGAAGCATGTGCAAAACCTRCATTTATACACACAGGGGAGATGGCAAGAGAGCAAAAATATTCAGATCAGAGGCTGAGCTCCAAATGTGTCAGGTAACACCTCACTGAGTGACTGTGGTTCTTTAACGGTAGCTCAAAGCTGGAACAGTAGAGATTACAACTGATGCAGCTCTCCCACCAGGTTGATGCTCTTGCTAGGTTCACACTGAACAGGAATAAATTCTAGTGCTGAGCCAAAAACCACAACACTAGTCATGAAAACAGGGTCCCAAGAACCTCAGTGTCCTCAGAGCAGTGCTTTGGGCTCTAGCCTACCTTTGGTATTTGCATTCATTTCTCCCTCAAAGGTTTTTTGTTTATCCATGTAATGTGATAGTCATAATCTTGGTGAATTTTAGCCCAGCTGTGGGTCATGCCCATGAGTCGAGGAAGAGAAGAAAATTCCAGGTCCTTGTTGGACTAGTTTTGCTGAGAAGATGCAAGCCCTGGTGTCCCTGCTACAGTTCTTTACAAGCACAGTCTTGTTGTGGGACGGAGGCAGGGATAAGGCTTGGGTGATGGTGTTTGACCTAGTTCTTGAGGGACCCTCCCTATCTTCCAATGACCTTAGAGAGCAAAATAGCAGTTTCACCCCTGCAGGTGCTGCCAGGAAAGCTAGATACCAATTATGTGTATCCTGGAACAGAAAAGGCTTCCTCTGACAGTGTCCTCTGGATTTAACACCATAAAGTAAACAATTAGGACAGGTTTCTTCATGAGCAACTGAACAAGTAAAACAAGGCCTCCTGCAGATTTGTGTCCTCCTTTACTACAGGCTCCACTGCAGTAACCCCTGCTCCCTCCCAGTGTCTCCCATCGCACCCACACAGGGGATGTGCACTGTGATTATGTGCCCACTAATTGGCTGGCTAAAGAGCATGTGCAGCCTGGCCAGGCAGCTGCCACCAAGGTGAATGGCAGACGGCTGCTGAGCTGTGAGCCCTCCTAACTGGGGCATGAGTGTTTGGAGGTGGAGGGGGAAGTGGTTCTCAGAAGACAGGCAGAACTCTTCCTTGACTGTAGCTGCCCTTTTGGGGGATGATGCATAAATACAGGCTGCAGTTAGAAAATGGATGAATATTGAAACTGGAAGTGGTGAAACCTCTTTGTGTGAGGGAAAGAGTTAGTAGGATCCTTCCAGTTCTATATCTGCTTGACCGTTTACATAGTTGTTGTTGTTCTGGTATGAAGAAAATCCACAGTAAGCAACAGACTCTTCCTCCTAGGWGGATTTCTCAGTGCATTTGGCTGGTGCTGGCTGCGCAGAAGGAAAAGAGCTGAGCTTAGAGCTGTGGTGCTATGGGGTTACCTCATGGCCAGTGTCCCTGGAGCTGCTGACAGGAGGCGTTTTGCACTCCTTGACAATGTCCCATGTGGTTGGGGAATGGCCTCAGGGAACTGATCCAGCTGAAAAAAGAGGAGAAAAAAAAAGAGGGGGGAAAAAAAATAAAACAGCTAGTTTGAGGCTGAATCTGTTGCCTGGTTTGGCTGACTGTGTGACCGCTTGATTGCAATCACATGCATGGGAGAAGGGGCCCCATTCTCMCTGAGCAGCAGCTTCCACATAGTCCCAGGACCAGCCTGAAGGTGCAGCTTGACCAGCGCTTCACTGGCATGGGCAGTGGTGCCAAGGGCAGTCCTGCTGCTGGAAGTGCTTGCTCAGCTTTCAGTCCCATTAGTTCCTTGTTCTGCATGCTCTGTGCCCACATGAGCTGGGGTGCCAGCCCACAGCAGAGGGGAGCCCATGAAATGTGTGGCAGGGCCCTGGGGGAGGATGGCCATCTCCTTCCAACAGCAGCATGGAGTTGTGCCTGATTAAATGCTCATGCAACTGTGCCTTTCTTTAATTGGGGTGACAATGGTAACTTTTAAGCATGTATCTGGCTTGCGAAAGAGGTGTAGGAGGGATGGAGTCACTTTTTAATTTACCACTAATACCTGTAAAAAAAAAAATCCAAACCATAACTTTTTTTGGCAGCAGCATTTTAAGAATGTGTGGGAAGGGATAAAACKTATTTTAAATCCTCACTTTCTCTCCCCTCGCATACAAATGTTAGCAAGGATCAGTTACGCTGGTGATTGTTTTCTATATTGGAACTTCTGTGCTTCTGCCAGAAGTGAAGTTTCATATGCTATAAATAACAGCCCTGGAGTTGGTGGAAAGGTGTTGTAATGGAAACGCTGACATAACTTCACCCACGTGGCAACCTTGCTAAAGATATACACAGATCTSGGGAGATGAGTTGGTAGTTTATACAGGACCCTGGGCTGATTTGACAGGAAGGCACTTCAAAAATAATTTTTGTTGTAAAAATAAACACAAAAAGACTTACTACTGGGTGGTAAAGCTGCTCTTGGCTCTGTTGCAGCCCCAGGCCAAAGTCCAAGGCTTCTCCAGACAACACAGTCATGAGGCAGGGGTTAATTACTCAAGGTGTGTTGGGAATTGTTGGGTGTGATTTATTAATGCTTTTTATCTGATATAAAAGGTGAGAGGAAAAACRAGCTGAGCCAGAACAGCCCTTTTTTACTGAAAGTAAAGGCAAAGAAAGCCCTAGACTAGATGGATGCAGCACCCTGCTGTCCCTGTGTGATTTCAGAGGAAAGCCCCTGGCTGCCAAATGTTCCCCTGAAGTGAGTACCTGAATCTGGGGCTGCACTGGCTTGTGTGGTCACACTCAGGGTTTCCTTTTATGTTTTTCATGACTGATCCCTTTAGCTCATGTGGAGCAAAAAACTGTTCCCAGGGAGGAACAACAAAAGCTGAATGTTTTAAGCAGCGATGCTGTGGTCTTCAAGGAGCTTCTGCATATTCTGAGGGACCTGCCTTTCTCTACCCACTGAAACACACACTGTGCCGCAAACCACATAGTTGAACAGAGCAGAGCAAACTGACTGCAGGTGTAGGCAGGAACCGTTCAGCTTAAAGTGCTCTGGGTGTCTGTGAGGTACAATCCAGAGGAGATGTTACTGCAGAAAATAATTCTATACTTAACATGTGAAAGCACTTAAGCTGTGAATGTCATTCACTGGCGCAGCAATGCACCAGTGTTTAAATATGGAGGTGCCTCCTAGTCAGCAGGGCTGGAAATGGAACAGATAAACAGGCATTTCTAGATGTGAGGCAGAGCCACATAGCAGAGCAAAGGAAGCCTCATCAGAGCTGTAAAAACAAATTCAATCTGTATTTTTCTATRCCATTTGGAATAAGTGTACAAGTTACTTGAAAAAGAGGTTATTGTTTGAACATGGGAGTCTCAGTTTGTAGGATAAATTTCATTAGCTGCTCTGCTCTCTGGATAATSATCTCCTAAGAAAGGCTTCTATATTGGGGTAGCTGTGGCAGCATTTAGCACACATCTCAAGATACAGTGCTCAACAGGTGGCTGTGTTTACCCATTTCTTTGTAACAACAGTGTCCATCCACTATATTAAAACCCAGATCAGATTAGTGAAGTTACAAAGCTCACAAAGTTGTGATCTTTGTTTTTGACTCTCGTGTGCTTGTTTAGTGATTCAGGCTCTTTTGCTTTCTTTTTCTCTATGCAAGGCCTTAGAACTKCTGTAGAAACTTCTGGCAATTCCCTCTAGCTGGTTTCTCCCCATCCTAGCGCTGCCACGTGGGCAGGTTGCACTTCGCTAGGACTCTTTCCATTATCAGACACTTCATGTAGCTCCAGACTCTGGGATCAGCTTTCAGCTGGAAACAGGTTGGCAAGTCTAGTGATGCTTGGTAAGAAGCCTTGCATATTGTTGAGGGATTTCATTTATAACTTGAAGAAACTTGTCTCAGAAACCTGAAACCTTCACATTTTATGTGAGTTTATCTGCCAGAAACTGTTTCAGGTTACTCTTTCCAAGCCATTCTAGATGAGCCTTAGGTAAGGAGGAAGTAACAGCAGCAAGTGCTGTGTATCTTTGCTGAGAAGTCATCGCTTCTAATTCCAGTTCCTCCTTATCAGCTTTAACATCAAGAACTGCAAAATGAGGTCAACCTCTATTAAATGTAATGGCTTTCCCCTGTGGAGATTATAATGAAAGCAGCTTCAAAACAAAGGTTTCTGCAAAACAAAGGTTTTAAGAGAGAGGGGGAGGGAAGCCTCTGTAACAAAGAAGTCCCCTAACTCACTGCAGTGGCTTCATTTTTATTTACTGGTTGCAACAAAATGTAAAGGTTTGGATTTAGGCTTTATCCAGTGGTTATCCAAGCAGAACAGTTAGGTGTGAGGAGAACACATGAAGACATAAAGACTGGGTAATGGCAGAAGAGCAGAAGGCCCTTTGTTGCAGGACCTGATCTAGAACCACTCTAGCAAGGAATACCAAAATGCAGGCAGCTCCTGAGAGGGCAGGAAGCACAGATATGTTTAAAAAAAAAAAAAAAGCACCAGCTGCATGCACTGAGAAAAAGAGACTGCAGCACAAACATCAGGGTCCTTCTCTCCTGCTTCTCTGTGAGCTGGGTGCAGTTGGTTCCCCATGGGTGCCCTTGAGGAACAGGCAGTATGGCTTGCTCTTTGAGGTGGGGTGAAAAGTGTAATGGATACAGGAGTTAATTCTGAAATGAGCAAAGAGCACAGAGGGGCTGTGACCTCTTTGTTGGGCTGTTCCTGAGCAGAGCATCTGTTTGCACCAGTGATGCAGCCCAAGTGGTGAATCTGTAGGTCTCTAAAGCCTCATTTTTCACACAGGAAAAAAAAAAGGCACTGCCTCAAATGGGGCATCTAGTGCCATTACAGTTATTTGTGGATGCTCTTTTATTCATGYTGTAAGGTAGTTGGGCACTGGAGGTAAACATGGCTGTAGCTTTTAAAAATAGCTCCTGCCCCTTGCAGCCAAATGACTGGCRATGTGAGCCTGCTCTTTCTTTCAAGACAATTTTTCTTCCTGCAGCCTTAGCAGAAAGATTTCTGAGGCAGTTGTTAAAACACAGAGCCTGCCAAGGGCGCGAGAGCTCTTTTGGCTTCATCTCCCAGGCAGCACTGACTGCCTCGCGTTGCGGTCGCCATGTTCGGGGCGGTGTCGAAAGCTCTTGGGCAGGCAGCCGCCATCTCGCTGCGGCTGCTCCCTCTCCCCTGCTGCTGCTTAGCTCTCTGCTTTACATTTTTACCAGCGCAGTTGCCCGAAGGTCCCCGCGAGCCGCCTTTATCAGCGTGCTGCTGACGCACTGCAGACTTTCTCTCAGGAAACAAAAAATCGCCAAGGGGCGCGCTCGGAAGCGGGCTGCGGAGCGGCGCGCCTGCGTGCTTGCMCTCCCTCCCTCTGCCGAACGAGGCTCTCGCCCTTTAAGAGGAAGGCTGCAGTAATTTTCCATTACCCTGTGTGTCTTGCCTGCGTGGTGGGAATTGTTTGTGGAGGCTGGAGCATGGCGGCTGAGGCGGCAGCCCYGCGCGTTGCCTGGCTACGGCCCTCGGCATGCGGGCGGTGCGCCAGGCTCCTGGGAAGCACCTTTGTTTCCATGAGGAGACTGAGCCGCTTGCGTGCRGAAGGTGGACGATGAGCCCTGCCTTCCCCGTGCCGCAGAGGCGGTGTTTTGGAGGAGCTCGAGCCCCTTGGAATGCTCGGTGGTGGCAGTGAAATGTTGGAATCACTCTCCTGGGATGAGTTTTCTGCCTTCATGCAAGGGAATGTCCGGTTATAAGGAGGTCCTGTTGTTTCTTTGCTGTTGTAGCAATGGTGATAATTGCTCTTGRTTGAACGGCTGAGGAAATGTGACAACAAAATCCCCTCAAATTTCTGCCCCCACCTACCCGGTCTAGCCTTTCCTAAAGAACCAGACTAATATTTGTTGTTCTGCAAGTCAATAAATATTGTTACATGACCTTTGGAGTCCTGATAAGTGAGTCCATGCAGTAGTCCATGCAGGGYTATGGGTGAGATCTGTAGGAGCATGGAGGATGGGGTTCATATGCCCCTTCTGCTCACTGGGGCTGGACTCAAAGCCTTGGTGTGACTGTGTTTTCACAACATGTCAGGCATGGCTTCAGTTCAGGCATATATTAACTGCAAGAGGCCTGATGGTGCCACTAGTAAGGCAGCTT
This sequence comes from Nothoprocta perdicaria, assembly GCF_003342845.1. Taxonomy (NCBI): domain Eukaryota; kingdom Metazoa; phylum Chordata; class Aves; order Tinamiformes; family Tinamidae; genus Nothoprocta; species Nothoprocta perdicaria. Next base: position 616,632 of record NW_020455488.1, read on the forward strand.
TGTATTCCTTTGTTAGCAGGCTGTGGTGTGAAGGGCTCTCTCTCTCCTCAGCTCTTGAGAAGCTCCATCTGAATGGCAGCTTTGAGCTGCCTCTGCTTGGGCGCTGGTCTCGTCCTCCCTGTCACCTAGTGATGATTGCTTTGTAACCACAGCATCTCTGAGTTTTATAAGTTAAAGATGTGGATCCTTTGAGTTTCTCTTGAGAAAAAAATGAGCAGTGTTTCCTGCCATGCCAAGCAAGCTTTCTGTGCTCCCCTTTTCAGTCCCTTCTCCCTGTTYCCAGCTTTTCTGTCAGCTTTATCTTATTCCTGATGCCCATAGCTCTGTTGCTGGTGCCGAGGCTACCCAGAAGCTCCCTGCCAGCTGGGTACTGCACAGCCCTATCTCAGCCCTGGAGAGCAATATAGAAGGGCCAGACATGTTTATCTGCTGGGCTACATGCCATGCCTACCTGGGATGTGCCTGTGCTGTGACATTGAAGTCTGCTTTATACATTGGGAATGACTGAGCAGACACTGAAGACGATGTTTTTTCCATATGCCTAGGTTGATTYCTCCTCCCCTTCCTGCCATGATAGTTAATGGAGTGTTTCCAAGAGCACTTTATTCACACTATGCATGCTTGGTTCCCTGTGTTCAGTTAACTTTCTGGCTTGTCCTATCTGTCCTGAGATTGTAATGTTGATTCCTGCCTCTTAGCCATTTTGGAATATCTCAGCACATAAGATGATAGAATCTGACTGTTAAAAAGCAGTAGTTAGTAGTGGCCCATTTTCTTTTCAGTGTGTTTTTAGACATGAAAAACAGGACTTCTGAACTGAGTTTATTTAAGAACAAAAGCCAATCTTACAAGTTTGTGAGAGAGTGCTTTAGTGAAGCAGTTCTGGCTCTGTGTGACTTTTTTTGGAATTTGTTTGGAGTAGTAAAATGCAGAGGTTCAGGTCTGCCAGGATGAGGGTTTGCCTTGTTTGAGCAGTTAGGAATGTGGGTGAGTCACCGCCTTGTTTGAGGAATGAAGCCATCCATCTGTGTTCTGAAGGTTTTGTTTGCTTTCATAAACTGTAGTGTTTTTAAAGGTCACTTACACTCTAGTAGCTTTCCTGTGTGTCAGTCTTAACATCTAGATTGATGCTTTCTATGTCTTCATTTAAAAAAGATGTGTAGATGAGAATACATCTTTTAACATGTGCTCAGAGATCCCAGGATCTAGCAGATCTTGTGAGTTCAAAGTATGCCAAACCGCTTGGATCTGCTATTATGTATTTCCAGCTACAATCCCAGTTCTTGCCTGGCATTTTCTGAAGCAAAGTCTGAATAATACCAGTCCTGTTAACTTCTGTCCTTGGGAATCAAGGTTCTCCTTCTGCAGAACCAGTGCTGCAGAAATTGTTCAAGGTGCAGTTCTTTTACAGCACAGTCACTAATTAAAATAGCAGCAATTTCCAAATATGAAATTAGTATAATCTTTGGCAAGAATTTATTTTGGGAAGGCAAGACAGTAGGAGGAGAGAATGTGTATGGAAGAAGTAGAGCAAAACACAGTACAAATTTCAAACACTTTTAGCTTTCAGCTGTTAAACCTGGGGACCTGTGGTTGTTTTGCAGCCATCTGAATGAATTATCTGATTTCAGARGTTTTTAAATATCCCAAAAGCACTTCACTCCTTTTCAAAGTATGGTTCTTTATGCAAATGCTTAAATATGAATGTAGATCCCTACTTTTATGTTTCCCAAATTGAAAGGAAGGAGAGAGAATATTCATTTCATGCATAACATATGCCATTTTCCTTTACTGCAGCTTGATTTCTAAAAACTATCTTTTTTTCTTGTCTTTCTGCAATAGAGAGGCTTCATTCTCAGGTGTGTTTTTTTCTTTCTTTTGTTGTGTGATACATATCTACCAAATATTKCCACATGTTCATTATGTATTTCATAGCAAAAATGTGACTCGTGACTATGTAATTATATCCAAAAAAATGTGGATTTCTTTTGTTGCAAAATATTCAGATCTGATTTGAATGCACAATAAGCCCTGAGCATTGAGATTACAAGAAAAACTATCTACAAAATCCTAAGGATTAAGGTCATGCATGAGATATTTAATTCTCCCTCCCGCAAGGCTTAATTGCAACATAAATTCAGCTCCCACTGACTTTTTAAAATAGGATAGCTTGGAAAACAGACCAGATTCTGTTAAATTCACTTTGTGGTTACAAGAGTGGGAAGTGCTGAAAAAAAACAGCAAACTGAAGAATGGAAGAAGGGGGGGATCAGGAGGGTCAAAATCCCTGCTGGCTGGCAGCTTGAAGGAAAGGAAAATCACCAAGATTCCTTCTTTCTTCCAGAACTTCATCTGTTATAGAATTAACTAAATCCAAGTGGACAGTTTTTCCTCCTTATTACTGGGTTTGTGGCAGTGTTTAGAAGTCAGGACAGAGGCTCCTTTGTGCCAGGTGAGCTGAAGGACCTGTATGTAAAAGATGCAACTATGGGGAAATTTGGAGAGCAGAATGGAGACGATGGGGGAAGCACTTCGCCCTATGGAAATTCAGACATGTTTTTCCCTATATATTTTGCAAAGCTCCCTCTTCTATCCTAGGTGCCTCACTAGCCAGGTTGTCTTACCAGTTGTTCTGKGGCTGGATGATGGAGATGGACAATTACATAGAAACAATAAATGTCTCAAGGAGTTATGAGAACAGTATCTGCAGTATCATCGTGTTGTGTCCTATGGAGAATGCACTATTAGTCCTGCAAGGCCCTAACCCACTGGGTTATATCCTACAGCATGAGGAGCTGGATGCAGATATGTGCTTCCTCTATGGCCATATGGAGGAAGGATGCAGCAGGAATGTAATAGAATATGATGTAGTCTTCTCCTCTGCCCTTTGGTGTTATCTACACCGGCTGGCTAATGTCTGCACTTGTTTCCCTGCACTGCATGCAGCAGAGGGTAGCACTGGGCTCATGAACTTGAACTCATACTTTTTGTGTGCAAATGTAACACTTGAGAAAGATGCCAAATCAATATATGTCTACCTTGTAGGTTTTGATTTGTGTCCCAAACAGGGTCATATACAGTAGAGCATTCACCTCTGTGCTTGTCACCTCATGCCATGTCTTGAGACCATGCACTGCAAGGCTCTGCCTTGGAGGAAGCTAAAATTGCAATTCCTATTTGTAAGCCTGAGTCCCTGAAGCTGTTAATACTGCCACTCATCTCTGATTCTAACAGTGGCTGTGTTTTTTTAAAGAGCTGGCGATTCTTTTTCTGTTTGAAGTTGCTCTGAGCTTACCAATTCTCTTTCCATAAACTACTGAAAACCATCTGCAGGGAATGACTTCTAGTAACTGGTTCAAAATGACAYGTATCCTTACCAAGAGCAAAGCAGCCTGGTTTTGACCAGTTTGTATCAGCTGCATGCGTTGCCTCTTGAAATAACCTGTGGCCATAACAGGTTATTCTGCTGGAGGCATCTCCTTAGTTGCTTCCGTCCTTGGTGACGTGTGTAACTAGGGCATTGCTGCTGTCTGACTGCGTGTCCCAAGGGGCCCTGATGTTTGCGAGAGCCTGATTGGCCTGAGAAAGAGGTGGAGAAATGCAGTGCTCTGCAGAGGATATRTTTAGTGAATGCAGCTGTGGGAGGCAACAGGAACAAGAGAGCTCTTSTACTGCCAGAGCTCTCACAGCTCACAAGCCTAAATCTGCTCCTTTCTTGACCATATTTCCTTTCTATAGTCTATTTCAATATAAACTTACATTTTCATTTAGTCGGAATTCAAAGTCTCAGTGTAGAAATCAGATGTGCCATGGTGCCAATCTTGCTACCCTTTAAAGGCAGCAGCATGTGCCTCCCTCAAATGTTGTATTTACCCATGGCAAGGAGGGAGGTTTGATCTCCTTACATGTACAAGAGAAGTCAGTGTTGTAGGAATGTCTTTCCTGCACATTCCAGTGCTTGCTCAGGGCTGGATGGAGCCCTGCAGCACTAGTCTGGTCTTTTCCCAAACCTGAATAACTCCGCTCCTTCCTAGGGCTGACGAGCTCGGGTAGAGAGCCTGCTTTGGGTATGTCAGAGCGCTGTGTAAATACTCCAGTGATTTTGCTGGCTACCCCAAGCGTGTGATTCAATATCCTATTGTACGTCATGGAATACAAAAATGGGCTCATGAGCCTTGCACTTTGAGCCTGCGCCTGTTGCTCTGCTTCAGGACCCCATTTGTCTGTATTCCCAGACTCTGTCAAGATTGGCCCCTATTAAAAGAAAAAAGACTGAAGATGGGGAATTCCCTGTGTATTGCCTTTTCCTGGCTTGTTCAGTAGTGTACAGTAAGCCATGATCTGATCTGTCTCAGGCCTTAACAGTTTATGATGGATTAAACTGTAGAATATGGATAAGAACTATTTTTTTCTTACTCTAACACTGTTAAGAGGTCAGAAGATGAGAAGAGGTGCAGGAAGGTTTGAAATACTTGTACGCCTGGGCACAATCCAAGGATTATGAAGATGCTCGTGTTTGGAGGGGCACAGACTATGTCACCACCCTTGTGGGTTTACCRCGTGTGCAGTTTTACCTGGTAATGTGGACACTGTAGCAGCCCTGTAGGAGAGGCTGCAGCAGGACACAGCAGAGCGAAGCAGTGCCTGGTTCCCTCTGCCATGGCAGCACCCTGTCTGTTCCCACCCAGAGTGGCTGGCTTCTCATTCCTGGGAAAAGGGAGCTTGTCATTGACTTGTACCCACTTGAACTTCCTACTGGAAATGCTTCCTATGGCTTTCACAGGTTCCAGCAAATTGGGAAAAATAGGTTCTGCCTTGGTTGAGTGTGTGTTATTTCTGGCTATAGCTGATTTCACTGATCCAAGTGAATTTATCAAAGGAGTTCCAGTGATCAGTTTGAATACCAAAAGCATTAGCCAAAAATAGAAATACTTTAAACAAAAACATGGAAAAACATACAAGGGAGCAAATTGGGACTGACAGCAAGATGTGCTAGATAGCCAGTCTTTTCTGTCCCTGTTCATACCAAGATGGTGCCTGTGACTGGAGTTTTCCAGCAATTAAACAGTTAATGTCAGGACTAATTGGCTCTGAGAGCTCCAGTCCTTTGCAGCAGATTATTGGCATGCTGTTTAAGAGCAGCTTCCCTTCCCTTCCCCCATCATTATAAAAACATGTACTRTAGTGCGAAACCAAATACCACATGGCGCACGGTACAGATCCCACCGGCGCTGCGGCTCGGGCCGTGGCACAAAAGTCCCTTTATATTTGGGAACTCGCKGGAGAAAATTCCAGCGCGCCGGGATTGCGGCAGTGCTGCCCAGATCAGCAGATTTGCCCTGCGAGCGATGGCTGTCCAGGGCGTTCGCGTGCGAGCCCTGCCTGAGCCGCTCCTCTGCAGCGCTTAAAAATTCCTGGGTGTGGGAGAATCTGGGGTGTCTTCCAAAAGCTGCAGCCTCCGAGGCAGACAGGAAAGGCTGCGGGAGGGAGAGTTCKGTGAGCTCCCTGTCCTGGCTGTGTTTATCAGGCTGCAGCTCGCAGAGGGATCTGCCAAGAGCCCCGAGGGGCTGAATGCAGAGAGAGATGGAGGTGCAGGGAAACGAGGGGGGGGGGAAGGAAAAGTTGGCTTTCTGCTCCCCTGGATGCGTGTGCTTGTAGGCTGCTGTCTGTAGAAGCGGTCGCCATTTTGTGAAGCACAGCTAAGCGGAGACATGTTGTGGCCACAGAAGCTTCCAAGAGTTTCCTTTTAGCTGTAATGGAGAGGAAGCTCCTCCTTCACCTTCTTTCACTTAAAAGGTTTTTATTTTAGTCCTAAGTGAAAACAGCAGAAAGGACAAGAAAGAAAATGAGAAACAAAAGAGGGGGCTAAGTTCCCCCAGGAAGGTTGAAATTGAGTCTGTCCCTGGGAGACTTGGAAAATTTTTAAGCTGTAACTTGGCTCTGGAAATACCACCAAGTCCATAGCTAGGATGCACTGGCTGACTTGGCTTCCAGGTGGCATTTAAGGTGTTAGTCGTGATCTAAGATCTCTGATAGATTTCTCTCCAGTGCCACAAAAACATGCATTGATCAAATGAGAGCACACAAACTGTGAGAAGTTGGACTGAAGCCTCTTTGTTACAAAATGTCTAGAGCAAATGTTTTGGGGCAGTCTTGCTAAGGGTCTTCATTGCTGGAACTTTTTTCTGCTCTTTTGTTGTCACAGTACATTATAAGGCTCATTTATGTAGTAAGTCTTTGAGAGATGGGTGAGGGAGCATAAATGCTGCTGCTTGGGAGTACAGGATTCTGTCTTTGCATCCTTTTTTTCTGGTTTCAGAGTTGGGAAGCACTGCTCATTTATTTTTCATAGAGCTGTATTTTTATCCCGGCTTCTTAAGGAGGCAGGGCTCAGGAAACTGCTGTGAGAGATTCCCAGCAACTTTGCACCTGATGTTCAAAGAAACCTGCATGTTAGAGCTTTTAGAGAATCTGCTGGTTACCGAGCCACAAGTTCRTGTTTCTACTCAAAGCAGACAACAGGGCTTCAGAGGTTGTCTTCCCTGCTGTGCTTGCTGATCAGGCGCTCACTGTCCATGCACCTGAGCACAGGCTCAGCAATGTATAGCTTGGAAAAGTCCCTACCTATGTCACAGTGTCCCCAACCACAGCTTGAATTCAGGGTGGAGAGCATGGGGCTCCCAGGCAAGGGGGATGATCCTGCAAGTGCCCCAGGGAGGACACGGGGAGCCTCAGAGTGAGGGGTAAGGTAAGGAACTTGCTGGGTGTGTGGCCTGCTACCCATTGGACACTAGACCTTGTTATTTTTGCTGCTCACCAAGCACGTATTAACGTGTAGGTGTGATACTCGGGTCCAAATTAGGATTTCTAGAGAATATTAGTCATGAGCAATGCCAYAAGGAAGTGACTTTCGCCTGTGCAGTGACAGCTTGGGGCGTCAGGTTCTGCTTCGTTGCTGCTGCCGCCTCAGCTGCAGTTTYGTTTTACAAGTTGCTTGATCCCTTCTCTGACAGAACAAAGAGCGTAAACTCTTAGTACACATATACTGCAAATATACTGTAATAATATACTCAGGATACATCTACTAATATGCCTTTCTGAACCTCTTAATTAGATTTTTTTATAAGCCTGTTTATTATAAACATCACTTGAGTAGCATTTTCATTTAGTATTTACTTAATTTTTTTCTACAATTTYCATTATAGTGTGTGTGTGTATATTGATATAAAGTTATTCCTTTTTTTGTTCTTTTGAATAGAAGAATTTTTAAACAGAAAAAAATACTTTCTTTTTACCAGCACCTGAGAAGCTGGTAACCAGTACAATATTTTAATTACTAGAATTTAAGAAAATTATGAGTTATTGAAGTYCCAGTATCTCACTTGTGTTCGTGTTATGATTCTAAGTGACTCAAGTGTTTGACCTTATTTCCTACACATGTAAACACATGTTGGAAATGTGTCTTCTTGCACTACCAGCAAAGATTCTGCAGTCATCTGTATCTTACCTGCTAGGTCAGTGTGCTCAAATATACTGTTTAATTTTGTTAAAATGTTTGATTTGTATCACGAGAACTCCTGATATGGCAAAGTTGGAAACCTGCTTGCTCCTACTTGAAAGCTTGACTTTTGATCTATTGATAATTGATATTGTGCTTTCTGGAAAGTTTTTAAAGGTGTGCTGAAGGATAAACAACACAATTTAATGCATATACTATTCCTCTTGTCCCTCTAACAAGTGAGGAAAGTAAATGTTGGAGAACACACAGAGTAATGGCACAATTATATCTTTTTACAGGTCAGGTTAGTTTATGCTCTTTGAATTTCCAAAGTGCTGATGTACATGTTCATACCTGTATTTACTTTGTGTGCTTTCAAATCCTTAGGACAACACTGCATTTAGGTACACCAGGAAAAATCTGGAGTGATTCYACTGACCTAAATATAATTACTTAGAGCAGAATTAAAGGCACAAGCACATAGCTTAAAGCACRTGTGCCTGGAAGAAGAGATCAGAATCTCAGCTTTCAATACTAAGTTAAATGCTTCTAGACCTTCAAACAAGGAGCATGCGTAGACAGAATAATCTTGTTAGATCCACTATTACACATTGAAGAAAAGTAGTCAAATTTTGAGTTCACAGAACGTTTTCCAGATCTTCCCCTGAAACTGCAATGTAAACTGCCATCAGTTTTCAGACAGTGACCAAGCACTGTGGATTACCCAACCCAAGTTACCTTCTTTGCATTCATTCTAACACTTTAATTGTCCCCAAAGCCACAAAGACCCTTTGGCAGTAGGGCTGTTCCAGCGCTGTTTTCTTGGGCTCTTTTGAGTTGTTTTCTCACCATCTCAGTTTCTAATACTAATTCTGACTAAATACAAAAATATATTATTAGCAATTTCAAGTTGAGGCAGGGCTGTCACAATTGACTGCTTGTTCAGAGAGAAAGAGGATGTTTTGGCATGAAGGGCAGTTGCATGTGAGTTAGAGCTGCTGGTTCTCAAGTGTGGATGGGCTGTGTCTGATGTGCAGAAAACTGTTCTAGTCCTTAGTCTGATGAGCACTCCTAGCTGGCTATTTGTGTCTCTAAAATAATACCACTCCATCAAAAATTAACAAATACAAAGAAATTTTGTTTTAAATGACAAAATGCAAGGGTTCTTCTCCAGTTTGTATACACCGCACTGCAACAAGGTGATCCAGGGCTTCATCCTAAGAATGTGTCTCAGATTGAAAAAAAAGTATGTGGTTGTTGTAAGATTTCAGAGAAAAGCACTGCTGCTTCTCACTCTATGTGGCAATTTGCTGAATAATATATCATTTTGTCAACTGTTATACAGCAATCAATMAAATGCTACCTGTGCTACCTGTACACAAGACACAGGAATGAAGTTTGTTATGGAAACAGACTCTTACTAAATTGTGTGACTTGCCTGAAATAAAAATCTCCGTTTTATTCTTGCGTTTTTAAAGGCATGGGTTGTTTTCTCTTCAGCCTAGTAGTAGTTGCAATTTATCTAGCTCAATCTGAGTTGAAATCATCACTTCTGCAAAGCTAGTATGATGACCTGTGTGCCTCTGRAACTACAGAGAGGATCATCAAGAAAGCAAATCTACTTTAGATTTATCAAGAAAGCCTACCTGCTTTGTGTTATCTTGGTCATCTAAACTGTTTAGTCTACAGCAGAAGTCAAACCAACATTTACTAGAAAATAAAAAGTTTTTTCTTTGAGTCTTTGATTTTGATTTCTCCACGAATATGTATAAACATGTGTGAAATCTGTGCTTCCATTTTTATCATATTCCACAAACATTCAAGCAATCAGGTACTACGCTCAAGTATAATCAAGGCTTATGTTTATGGAAAATAAGCTTCAAGGTTGGACAGATAAGTGTTTGAAAAATTAACTTAAAATCTGCACAAGATGTAAGCATGATAGAATTGTGAATGATCTGATTAAAAATATTAATCTCATTATCTAGACCTCCTAGAAAGCAGCTTGTCCACAGTAGATTTATCATACAAATATTATAAACACTTTGTTAACATTATAGAATGATCTCTTCTTTCTAATCCTTCACATAAGAATACAATATCTTGGAGAAAAATATTTTTTRTTTTGAAACACCAGCCTGGGCATGGCTCTCTTAATCTTTCCAAGGCTTGTTTTTTCCCCTCCTTTTCTCCAGACTCTTGATAACATGAATATTTCCCAGCTCTGCAGAATACTCGTACAAGCAAGGGGCACATTAGTTGCTTATATTTACTGTCACTGGTGATTTCACTAATAAGCAAAGTTGCATCATGCCTTTTCCTATAAGGAGAAATGTAACAGCTTGTTTAAATAATAATGTCTAAATAGCAATGGGCAAAATGGTTGAGCGAGTACAGAAGATAGTAGTTACTTAAAAACTGGTCCTGACAAACCTGATCATATGTAAAAACAAAAAGTAGAAACGGAGATAAAGGAGKAGATTTCTTATTTCACGTGCCAGTTGTCTAAGTATTGTAAAAATATTATTAAGCAGTCATCATCCTTTTTTTTTAAGTTTCAGTTAGTGTTGAGTATAAAACTGCTTYGTAACAAGGGCTACTGTACCTTCCCCTGTTTGCTTATGCCTCTAAGATTGACATTCAGGTTAATCACTAGATGTTAAGTCTGGATGAAATGTAGCGTAAAACCTTTGACTGAGATGATAATTATTTCCTAGGGTTCAGATGACCAAAAAACTCATTTGAAAATGTTCATATATAGTAACAGTTAAAAAYATTGTATTTCATATCTCTTGAAAAATCTTCTTTTTTGATCTTGGGTTTGATTCCTCAAGAAAAACAATATAGTGCATCCTTTGTTTAAGCTAATACAAAGCACAATAATTAATCCTCTTAGTAGATAAGAGTAACTGGATTTTTTGCCTTATTGGATTTCATGCAAACCTGGAGCAGTGACATGGGTGGCCTTTACCGTAGGTCTTGGATATAAAAACWGAGCTCAAACGTCTAGATCAACAGAAGCAACACAAATTCTTTGCTGTTTTATGGCCAACAAGTTAAAACTTGCTTAGGAAAGACGATGCATTGTGCCCATCCCCACAGGATGCACTGGGCCCATTTCTCACTTCTGTCTCTGTGCTTTTATTGATAACTGTTTTCCCTGCTTTGAAAACAGGAATTAGAAGTTAGAGATGAGTCTTAGTTGAAAGAGCTTCATTTTGAAAAAAAAWGAAAAAAAAAAAAAGCATTGGACTTTGGCTTGGCAGACTGAAAGATTTTTTTCTTTACCATATGTTTTTGACACTGATGAAACTGTTTCTAATTATTCCTAGTGATAAATCTTTTCCTTTCTGCTCAGAAGGTTTATCATTCTAAATATGAGCATCATAAAAGTGCCAGCAAAGCCACAATATTAACATAATCTTAGTTTTCAAATTATAGAAACAAAAAAGGATGTATTTAGAAGTTCTGAGTGTGCGTGTGTATGTGTAGATGTGTTTGCAATTACTCAATACAGGTTCAAACAAAAGCCAGGCTCTAAATTCTGGTTTGAGCTTAATAGTATGAGCTCGTTGCTGACATTGTTATGATTTCTTGTCTTGTGACAGTACCAAAAAGCTTTAGCTAGGATGGATATACCAAAATAATTACCAGTCCCATGGGCAATTTGGTTTCAATGCTTAGAACTTTTGTCTTTATTTACATTTGTCTCTACTGACGTTAATCTGTCAGATTTTAGTCAAATCAATATTAGCCACTRTGAAAATTCCACCTCTGAAAGTGGTAATGAGGTAGCTACATTTTTGCMGTGTTTTTGTTCAGTCAAAATCTTTTTTTTTTTCCAAAGGTAGGATAAAAAATAGATTTCCCTGTGAAGCAAATAAGGTCATTTGTATGTGCCGGGCCATCACTACTGTGATTTTAGTAGTGAACTACTGCGGAAGGAARCAGAAGGAAAAGCATATCTTGTTTATTCATTTGTTTAGGAGCATATCACATACTATAAACAAAAATAGCAAATATCATTATACTTTTTTCAAGCCAAATTTCTTTGAACACCCCATTTGGAGGATTTTAAATGTCTACCACTGAATAGCTGGCAATGCTCAAAGAGCATCTGCTTTTTTTGCTTGCATGATCTCTAATAACGTGTTTCAAACTATTGTGCTTGCCTAGGGCCTAGAAAATTGTTATTGATTTTTCGTGAAAAGCAATAGGGTTTTTGTTGATTGAAAGCGTGGTGATATTGCACATCTCTCAATTTTGTTTACACTTTTGTTTTCTACTTCAAATGACAGGTACAATAGTTAATGAATRTCACATATTGCTGTAAAATCTCTGCCCTTTCCAATTTATGTGTGGCTCAAATGACCTGTATCTTACATCTTCAGTAGTTGCATCTCAAAGAACTCTGGTTCTTCAGACTGGATAATCATTTGGTGAACGCTGGTACAGAGCAGGTTTGGGCAGAGCAAGGAGGGGACCCTGACCTGTGAAATTACTGAATCCCTTTGCATATCATCTGTGAGAAGTAGTTGCTTTTTTCCTGAAAGATGGGAGGGCAGGAACACAGGTTATAGTGAAAAAATTTGAATGAGTACTAGGAAGCAAGGTTATGTGCCTAAACTTGGAATATGAGCCACAGATGGGGTCTTGAAATATATTTCCCAATTTAGCAATGTAAACATACATTTTCTAATTATCTGATATGTGATTTAAAAAACACAGTTGAAGTATTTGGTCTAACAATGCACAATGCATAAAAAAAAGTGTCATATAAACCGGAAGAAATAAATGGTATGGAATAAATGGAAGAAACAAACTGTATGGAGGAATTTCCTGGGCATCTCTCAGATCTGGTGTTTGTACAGAGCTGATCATAGGAGGTAAAAAAGCGAAACTACTGCATTTGGAGAAAAGGAAAGAATGCAAACATACAGTATTATCGTGCTCAAATAGCAAAGTTCTCTGAGTGATTCTGCAGAAAGACCRTGCCTGCTTACATGTACCTACAATTCATTTGAGAAAAAGAAATGGATCCTTGTGTAAGCTTTTAGGAGCTGCTTTAGGCCTTGGTGACCAGCTGCATTAAATACAATGCTATGATGTTAGACTTCCAATATGTTTCTGGTTAYACATAACAAATGCAGTAAGTAACTTTTAAAGACAGTTTTGTCTGCAAATGTATATGAATAAAAGTTTGTAAACAGGAATAATCATTTTCTTAGGAGATCTGATAATAGTTGGAGGAAAAAAAAACAGCCTGAGCATACAGTTTAGGTCTCGTGGAGTTRTAAACTTAACCATGACTATAACAAGACTTTTCCTACAAATATAAATCTTGAGTGCCTGATCTCTTTTCCTCTCCTTCATCTGCTTAATCTGCTTATTGGAAGCCATTATTTTCTTTTTCTATAGATGTATTTGGGCACAAGCAAGTTTGGAAATGGCATGTTGGAATTCTTGCCTTTATCCTTGCTGTGAAATTGCTTCTCCTTGCTGTGAAGTTAGATCTTTCAATGTCAGTTGAAGATACATATCCTATGTAAGTATAAATGTGTTGCTGTGCCCTACTTTTACCTAGTTCTTGCCTCATCCTCGATTGCCTTTCCTCTTTCCTCAAGGTGCTACTCTTCCAGGGAGCCCAATATCTGGGCTCTGTCCATGCAAACCTTTGCACAGTTGTGCTAGGAGTTCCACAGAGCAAGGGGATTAGTATTTGCAAGAGTCTGAGCCAGGAATAAAGTTGGAAAACAGACCCTGCTCTATATATTCTCCACAGAGCAGAACCTTGGTTCTTCTTGGGAGCAGGCCTTTTGCTATGAGAAACTCTTCTCTGCTTCCATGTCCCACCATTAATTCCCCTGGCTGGAGGTTCCTTTATGACTGTATTGGCCACCAGTATCACTTATTTTATTACAGTAGGGACCCTACTACTACTGCCCTTGCTGTCACCTTGTTTGATATGGAAGGGGTCTGCTTTTCTCTGTAATGCTAAAGGAAATAACTCAGTCCCAAATTCTTATCCTCAGGGATATGAGCAAATGATTCTTTCCAGCTGACCAGATTCCTCTGGTCTCTAGGCTTAGCAGACCCCAGCTCAAGGAACTGCAGCTGAAATCCAACTGCCCAATCCCGAGACCTCCCATAATACTCTTATTCAGCATTGTTGGTTTTATTGCTGCCATAACGACTCTTCTTATTATATAAAAGAAGAGAGAATGAGCCATCTTTCCCTCTGTTTTTAATACCACAGCTTTTAACGGAGCACGCTGTGCACATGAAAAACGAGAAGGGGGAAGGCATGGGGATCATTCGGAGTGGCTGCTGAAGTGTATAAATATTCCTTCTCACATTCCGTTGTGCTTGCTGGGTGTGCCTGTTGGAGTGACTGACTGTTGACTGACTGGCTGGGGACAAACAGCTAAGACAGTGACCAAGAATGTGGAGGATGCCCYGATTGTGCCGGTATCTGAAATGGTTTCCATGGCAGTAGTCAAAACAGGAGACTGTGCCCTGGTGAGGCTGGCATACAAGCCAGTTTCTATGGTATTGGCAAAAAAAAAAAAGAAAAAAGTGTAATGCTTAGATTTTAGTTGGGTATTTGTGGTGTTTTTCTGAGGCACTAATCAGGACAAACTGATGCCTGGGGCTGGCAGAATGTTTGTGGTGGCTTTATCTGTAGATGGTGATTAGGAGCAGGTGGAAATGGTGGTAGGAAATGGAGAAGGTCTGAGGTCATTGGCTAAACTCAGGTCAAGGGAGCAAATGTTCCTGTGATGTGGATGCAGTCCATGTGTTCTCAGGGTAATTTCAAGGGCTCTTGAYGAGGTGGGACCTGTGGAGGCCTGAGGATGGGCTTTCTGGTCAGGGTGAAGTACAGTCAGGATACGAGGATACGCTTTCTGTCAGTGCAGGGCATGAGGCCACATGACTCTTCCTAAAGGCCAAACTGGGGTGGATTAGCCTATCAGTGTAGAGAGTTTTAGTGCAGGTTAGCAAGAGGTGTGCCTTAAGGTGGCTGAAGCAGGAGGGCATTTTGGAAGCAGAAGGCAGCGCTTGGTCCAAGTGTCTGGTGGCTTCTGTTATGCTATGACGGGTGAGGCACACTTTTCATGTGAGGCAGCTACCCAAAGCCGAAMGCACTGCTGACAGGAAGGGGCCTTCACAGCCAGGCTGCCTTTGGGATTGTTTCTGTGGCCCTGGCTAGGCACAGGGTGGCCGTTTATGCCGGGTGGTCTCTGCTTCAYGCTGGCGTTGCCGGTTGTGGGGGGCAGGTGAGCGGGGAGGTGCTTCGCCCTCCACGCGCAGCACTTGGAGAGCGGGCCCGAGGCTGGGGGCGGGTCGGGGGAGCGCCCGGGGCGAGGCTGGCGGCTGCCCCGAGCAAGTGGGGCTGGCGGGGCCGCCCGCCCGGCCCG
>NW_020455488.1:632255-730681 GCF_003342845.1 Nothoprocta perdicaria
CAGCCGCCGTCGCCCAGCGGCGCCGCTGCTCTTGGCCGGTAAGTGCCCGAGTCCCCGCGCGTCTCCCTCATTGTCCTTTGTCCTTGGGAGGAAAAACAAAATGTCCTTGGAGCCGGGAGGGGGAGGGGGTGCCTGCCTCTCCCTCGCGTCCCCGCTCCCGCCTCGCGCTCCGCTCCGCGCGGGCACCCGGCGGCTCCCCGAGTCGGGGCCCCGCTCTGGGGTGCGGGGGTCCCGCGGCGCTCGGGGAGGGGGACTCGGCGCAGGGGAGCGCGGAGCCGCGGAGCGCTGCCCCGTCCCCCCCGCCGCCCTCGGCGGCTCCCGCAGCAGCGAGGGGGCTCCGCTCCGCGCTGCCCCGCGCGGCGCCGGGCGCGGGGGCTCCGCTCCGCTGCGCGCCGCCCGCTGCGGCAGCCGGGAGGGGGGCGATGCGCAGCCCCGCTGCCCTGCGGCGCGGCGGGGGCACCCGCAGAGCGGCTCCCGACTCCAATGCAGCACTGAGCGGGAGGGGGCTGCGGGAGCCCCGCTGCATCATCGCCCCAGCGCGCAGCCCGGAGCCCCTCTCCGCCCCAGCAGCGTTGGTCCCCCGTTTGCTGCTCCAACGGGGGAGACGTTTGCGGAGTTTGTAAGAACAAAGACGCCATCTCCTTTTCTCTAAAAAATAAAACTTGCTTTTTTTTTTTTTTCGGGGTGTTGGCTTTTAACTCTTTCCAAACCAGTAAGGAGAGAAAGAGGAGAAATAAAAAAGCCGCAAATGCGACAGCTTGGTTCTTTACTCGAAATATATATATTTTTTAAATGGTTCGCTTTTAAAACAGTAGTTTGAGAGCAGAACTTTAAAGGGAACTCTGAGAATTATGCACAATGTGATTTTGCGATTAAAATGGCAATAGAAGAACTTGCCAGTATTTAAGAAAAAAACAAATTCGGTTGTTCCAAGTCTGCAGTTTAAAGTTCGCAAAAYACTACAGATGTCATCTAGACATACTACGAGAAGAAAAGGTTACTTAAACGTGGATTACAAGATATGGAAACTAATGGATTTGTGTATGACATWAAAGCTTTTTTAAAAAGCATTTGTTGGGTGTCATTTCTGGTCTTAGCATTCGGTTTATGCCTTTCTCAGGGAGCTTGAAATCATTTGTATTTATGTAGCATTTTTTTTGGTTAGTAATTTAGAAGTTGTACAATATGTATTAGGAGACTTTCTAAAAATAAAAGTTTAAATGGAACGCCTGATGTTTGTTTTGCATTGGCTTGCATTCAACAATTACTAGCTTTGGAGTAAAAATTAAATTGCAAATATTTATTTAAAAAGTCACTGTAGAATGTCARGAGGTAAATATAAAATAGTGAACTTCTTATATTCAATTGAAGGCTACATATATAGCCGTATTTGTTGCATTTTCTGGTAGAGACTCTTACCAGATTATAAAACTCAGCTTTTAAATGTCAGAATTGGAAGTAAATCTATGTTTTTGGTTGCTCCTTTTGTAAATACAGTTTGTTTTTGCCAACAATGAAAGTTGGCTTTTATAGAAATATATTGAGTACAAGTTTGAGCAACCATTGCAGTTTTATCACCTTTATTCAAAGTGCTCAGCATCTTCATTTTAGATTTGGCTTAAATGGTTTATAACCCAAGCAGTACTTCTGCAGTGTAAAGCAGGTTCTGATATACATAGTTTGATGAAAAGAAAGTTCTAGCTCTAGGTGGGTGTTTGTTTTAGTAGTATTATTTTTTAAAATATATCAGAGAGTAATTTTTTAAATAAGAGTGGATTTGTTTTAGCTCCTTAAATTAAAACAGCCATTAAGTGTTGCTGAAAATAATMCTGCTCTTAATTCTAAATGTGTTTTATTTAAAGGATCGGCATACATATATATGTTAGGAGCTACTGGAGTTTTTAATTTATGTTGAGATCTATCTAAATATAAAACAAGCTTTAAAATTATCTGTGTGTAAATATATAGAGGATGTTTTCATACTTTTGCAGTACAAAATTGTCTTGCAAAATTAGATTTTCACAAAGAACGGAAAAGTTGGTTAATGGCAATGCAAATATGCTGTACCTTGTGTTAAAGGCATAGTTTAGGATCTGATTAAAGGTCAGTGATGCCGAAGGTTTTAAAACTATGTTCTAAAGGGCAAAAAAAATATTTGGAGAGATCAAGTAACTTGTGACTTAAAATTCACAGCAGCTGATGACAGAAGCCATTTTAAAAGTACTTTACTATCACTAGAGGTATTATTTAATGTTGCAAAGCCTTTATTTCTAAGGGCTTTAATAGGGAAAAAARTACAAGGATTAGAGAGTATTGTATGATTTAAAAAAACAAGTTACACTTGGAAAAAAAAGCTTAAATTGTGCAGATACTTGATCTTATGGTCATCCAAAATGAATTGGAGGTGGAAAAGCGCATTACAGCTGTACATACAAAAATACAGAACATATATGTTATATGTCAGTCACTCTTCATCTACACTTTTTTAGCCAAATATGTACAGCCATCTATACTTTTATTTTTAGAGCTGAGCCCCAAAGATATAGTTACTGCTGTCCAAAGTTTTTCCTAACTTAATAATTGTCTAAAGATAAACAAATTTTTAGCATAAAATGAACAGAATTCAAGCATCCGACTTAATCTTCGATTTTAAAGGTAAATACTGAAAATGTGCATACTTCTTTTTTTCTTTTTTTTTTAGGTAGAGTTTTGTGAATGATACTTTATTTCCTGACTGGCTTCCCGATGAATCGTACCAGAAGAATCGTACATACCTTGTTTTCTTAGGTAAGAGTGGTTATTATAACTTATAGCAGTATGTTCAGGGTATTTTTTGATTTTGGGATTTGCTTTTTTTTGGTGATGTCCAGACAGAGGGAGGGGAAAAAAAATTCCAATTTAAATCATAAGAAGCATATTTTACAAAATTACTTAATCTTTCTTTTTAAAACCATTTGTGCTTTTTTGCCTTTTTTTTGTTTTTGTTGTTGTTGTTGTAGACTGTTTTATAAAAATTAATGCATCACTTGTGCTGCTAATTTTGTATCAACTTTACCTTTTTGAAGTTAACTATAAAGCAGATTAGTGTATATATGTTTGCATTGTATTTGATGGGAAATTGCCGTACGTTTGCAGAAGCTGAAATGTTTCATTTGGCTCTTTTCACAAATGCAAGTATTCAATGAACTTCATAAATTGTTGGTATTTGGTATTTAATGAGTTTTTATTGTTAAAAGTTGAGCGTACTGTAGAGTTTTTACGTGACTGTAAAATTCTAGACCTGAGGCTTGTGTATATATATATATATATATATATATACACACACACACACACACACATAAGAAGCTTTTGGGGGACTTTTTCTTCTTTTGGAGATTTGCATGCTAATACTTGGCAAATAAGCCCTTTTTTAATCTGTACTATAGGTAAGTTTTTTATCAATCACAAATCACCCTATTTTAGTCAAGAACAGTAGAACTGTGGGTAGAATCTCTGTGTACCTTTGTTGTCTGAAACTTTTTTCTTTAAAGGCTGATACTGGATGTTAAGTTACTGATGAAGAATCAGATGGCTGAGTAGAAAACCATGATCAGAATTTGGTGCTGTGTCAAATCAGGTAGGTTTTTTAGATTTTGTTACGCTAAGAGGCATTTTTGAGCGGTGTAAACACTGAACTTTTCAGCTACATTTTTTCTTTGCTGAATATTCTTTAAGCCTTATTTGAAAACTTCTAGCGTGTACTGAATACAGTAATGCTAACGTGCCTTTACACAGCTATTAAGATTATATAGCYGTTCATAAGTAAAACATATAATTTTGAAGATTTGAAATAACTTTACCACACARCATAAAAATAAAGCTGTGTTTATTAACATTGCCATCCCTACTAAGCGTGTGCAGTCTAATCAAACATTAGAAATAAATTTCCCTCATTTCAAATCATTGCTTCAAGATATTTACTAAGTGACTTCCRTAAGCTTTTCTGTGGTATTTTTACGTTATACTGAAAAGTCATTTCTAAGTTTTACTCTTTAAAAAAAAAAAGCCAAGTCAATGTGAAAAATTTTACTGTCTCTCCTGTAATACAAACAAATCAGTTTTTTTCTGTCTTTTTCTTTTTTCTTTCTCTCCTTTGAGACTTATTTTAATGTTCTGTATTTAAACAGACTCACAAGTGCTATTTTAATCATCATGTAATTAAAAGTTAGAAATCTTGTCTGTCTGTCTTAACTGGTTCCTTTTCACAGGTTGCCATGCTAATGTACCTCAAATAATTTCAACACATTAAAAACTTAAGGCATCTTGAGGGAGACATGAGTATCAGAATTCTCAAGAATGTTTTTGATAAGTTATGACAAACTAAATAAAAAGTTAAGATTTGTATTTTTCTTTTTTCTTTTTTTAAGCTACACCTGAGTTCAGGTAGTGTTTGACTTGGATGTTAACTTACCTCGTCTTATGAGAAGACTCATAGACCCATTTTGATTAAGCTTTTAACGATATCATTTAAATTGTAACAAGCCTTTATCTGCACTGAGTTCCTGTTGGAATGCTAAAAAGAAGGCAAATAATCTTTTATAGAGAATATCCATGTGTCGTATAGCATGGATGTCCTGCAGCAAAGCAGAGCTAATGATGAATGAATGAATGAAGGTGTTGCATACGTTTTGKATCTTCATTATCTAATTATCTGTTGTGAAAGTTGAGTATTCCATATTAGAAATTATTTTATATATTTGAAACATAGTGGATATTCCTTATGATCCTCATATTAGAGGGTCAGAATCACTAGACACATTAAAGTCTGTTATGACAAAGTCAAGAATAGACTAATTCAATTAAACCCTAATAGTATTGATGGGATTAAGCTTGTGAAATTSAAGATTTGTATTCCTACTATTAAGTTTTTAGAGTTACGAGTTTTAATTGACCTCGTTATATATATGCATTTATGTATGTGTATATACGTGGTGCTCACAGGCTGAGTCATTTTGACCAACTTAAGTATTTTATTATGCGTGTGAAATGCAGCTCTTTCAACCTAATTATCTTACCTACTTCCTATATCATGACGCTGTTTGTGCACAACAGATACTATAATAAAAATGGTTTTAAATGTCCTGTGTTCCTTTTGTGTGCTTTTTAGAGCCTTTTCTTATTGGAAGAACATCTTTTTATCTGCTAAATAGCAGTTTGCTCTTTAGGCTGTGTAGATCGTGGTGGTCTATGTGCACATTAATGGGGACTCAAAGACTTAACTTTTTGACCCCTCTGCAGTATTTTAATATGGCATAAAATCAGACAAAGTACCCGGAAAATCATTGGCATTATGATGCCTTATGTCTCTTTCCCCAATAATTTATCCTGAGAAAGAATTTAMTGTCAAGTAAATAGCTCTAGAGCAGCTGACATCACCTTGTGCTCTAAAAGGAGATTTTCTGATGATAAAAGGTGCTTTTCTCTTAGAGCTGGCAATGCAAACTTAAGTGAAGACTCATGGATGTCTGCATGATGCAAAATATGATGCAAGGCATATTTGCTGTGGAATAGACCAGATTGTATTCATTTCTAAATTAGAATGAAATGTAATTGTAAAAGCTACCTCTAAAATTACTTAGGTAATCTGATTAAAAGCTTTTAATTTGACCCAGAAAATAAATGTTAAACTGGAAGTTTAGATGTTAACCTGAAAAGCTAAAATTGGTCAATTGAAACTAGCATTTACTAGCTCCATTTTTATGGCTCTTGGCCTAAGGTTCACAATTCATGATGCATTTTATAGTTAAGTAATAGATAAATGTGATTCTCATATTACTTTGTCAATATACATTTAACTTGGAYACTGAAAATGCACTAGCATGTCTGAAAGTGCTGGGAAAATGTTTGCTAGTGTTTGTATGCATGAAATGTTACAGGTTATGGCCATCTTTATGCTATTTTGACAAAGTCATTTTTTGGTTCATCCAYTCACTCCAGAGTAGAAAAGTTTTACTGCTTCATAGCAGCTTCATTCTGACAAACATCAGATTGCTTTTCAAAAATTTTGCTGAGTTGAAAATGATACTCAGTGGTTGATTTAACAACCCTCCTTTCAGCAGAGGAAGCTGTTCCTCTGTGCTCATAACTCCGTAGATGGCTTCTGTGTGAGCAAAGACTRGCAGCCATGTTGTATTTATAGCACAAAATGTCCAACCTCCATTTTAAAGTACATCGCTCATCTCGCTTTCATTTAATAAACTGCGGTTGGATTGCATTTTAAATGCATGTTTTGAAACAGTAGATTTCCTGTTCTTYTGGATAACTGACGTGTTCGTGCCAGTTTACCACTGTAAACTTAAACTTCACCTTTTTGAAGGTGTCTTTTTCCATATTGATAGTTTCATATGTTAATATCAAAGTAATTACAGTTCTTTTCAGAGATCTTCCTGCATAGCTGAGTAGCTATCAAAATAAAGATGAATTTTAAAAAATATGTACAGTATACTATCACTAAATACATTAATTTTCACAAATGTGAGGTTGTATTTATGTACATCAGTTTCTGAGAGATTACAGAAAAAGCAATTTGCTTGTATCTTAGGATAAATGGCTCATGAGAGTGGATTATATAATGCAGATGAATTTTACAGCCCCCCAAAAAAGGGGGAGTTGGAGTTGTTTTAGGTCTTATTTTTGATTTTCTACTACCTCTGCTTAAGGTGACTTGATTAAAAGACTATTGTGAGTCACCAGTAAACATTTTCCAAATTGAATTTTCAGTTTTTGAGCTTGAATATATACTATATATTGATTATGAGTTTTAGAATAAATTAATGCCAATGTGTTAGTTTTGTTGTGTCTAATTGATATAATCTCAAAGTAAAATGAATATTTAATTTTGTGTTTTTTTTGTGTGTGGAGATCATGTGAATTATTTTCAGCATTCTTGCACTTGCTGCTGGAGTAGTCTTTTTGTCTGCTTTTTTTGTTACTTGGTTTCCCAAAGGATTTGTGTGCATGGCTGCCTTTGGACTTTTGTGCAGTTTGCACAGATTCTTCAATGACAGATTGCCTAGTGGTATTTCATGGCCAAGGTTTTGATACCARTGTGTTCCATACCATATGCTGTGATCTGTTGGGAATATTTTCATTGAAGGATAAATGTTTTAGGCAGAACTCAGGCTAGTGTGCTGGTCTTCTAGATAAGCGTGTGTGTTTGTTTTTAATTCAAGTATTTTAATGTATCATTTTCCCTGCAGATGTGTTGAGGAGATGATTTTCTCAGTCTTAACAAATTAACTGCTGTTGGTTGAAGCTTTGGTAAGTTGTTACTGCTAATAGCCATATTTTTGTTAAAAGCTAAAGTAAATGTTACAATGTTTATCTTCCTGAAGCTTTTGACTAAATATATCCTGCAGGCTGTGTGTGCATGTGTATATTTCTAAAAGGCTCACTTTGAAGGCCACAGTATCATTCATGCTGTTAGGAAACAAAGGTTGCTCTTGGTTAGGACATTCAGCCTGTCCTGCTCCAGAAGAGCTCGCATATCTTGTTACAGGACTCTGAACTTCTGCATCTGTGACTTGACTTATAGAGGACTTTGAGGACTGTTAAGGCACATATATTGCTTGCTCAGAAGGGTTTGGTATGCAAAAACCTATCACTACAGAGAAGTGCTACACACAGTTTAGATAGCAAAYGGTGTGGAAAGTCTCTTAGCAGCATGAATTTTTCATATGCGTCTTATGTTGTCCTTTTATGTTTCTGTTGGCATCAGAGAAGGTATTTGAGCAGATAGCAAGTAACCTGTCTTCATARAACTTTCTTATGTGACTGTTCTGTGGTTATTTCAGTTTGTCTTGATCCAGAATGTTTTGACTTTGCATAACATGATGTGTAACACTGATGCAGTTTGCCTTACTGAACTCRTAGCT
Source organism: Nothoprocta perdicaria (assembly GCF_003342845.1). Lineage (NCBI taxonomy): Eukaryota > Metazoa > Chordata > Aves > Tinamiformes > Tinamidae > Nothoprocta > Nothoprocta perdicaria. Next base: position 640,169 of record NW_020455488.1, read on the forward strand.
TGTATATCTCATTTAGGAATCATTCCCCATATAATCCAAATGCAAAGTTGGCAGTCTTGTGTAGAGAAATTCATTCAATTGTATACTAATGGATGAATATGGAGATTCATGCACATTCATTGACTTCTCTTGAGTTTACTTTTCAAAAGTAGTTCAGTTTTGATAACCTTTTGCTTGCCTCTAGCATGTGCTGTGACTCTTGGGAGTTTTCTCTGGAAGGACTCAGATTCTCTTATCTTTTTAGAATTCTGACTCCTTGATTTTTCACAATTAAGTAGGGCATCCATTGCAGTTTGTATACATGAAATGATGCATTTCAGTGAAAACTACTCCTGTAGAGCTATGCTTCAAAAAAAAAAGGCAGTTTCCTGGACAGTCCTTTCAGTTTAATCTGCTGCCTGTTTGAGAAATACTGCAGACATCTCGAAATAATGTTAGTTCAAGATTSAAGAATTCCATCACTTCATTGGCTAGAAGCTGGTAATCTTTAATTGTTTCATGGCTRTTATGTTAGTAGAGACCTCCAGCAAACATGCCCGACTTGTAGTACAAAATGCCATCTTTCCTGCTTCAGGTGCCAAAAAACTAGCTACTCTTTCTTTGTATTCCCAAGTATCTTCTTTTTTTTTTTTGATTCATGCACACAGTGTCAAGACTAATGTAGAGCTCTCTTTGAAAGGATAAAGGAATGTGTGTAGGTAAGGTAGGTGCTAGCTGGGTCAGAACGTGCTCTCATTGTCTGGTACTGCTCTTTTTTAATCAATTTACAAGTATTTGGTCTTCAAGCAAAAATGGAAATTACCATCTTTCAGGAATGAAGTTCTTGTTATGCCTACCTGCTCGCAGATTTGATGGTCTGATTAGTGAGTCTCATCTTTTCTCTTGTGTTCTGGAAATTTATTACTGTGTTCTTTCAGAGCTCTTCAGATCTTTTTTTTCCTTCCAGTGTGCTGTGGAATGACAAATTTCCTATGTTACAAGTAATCTYCACTTCTTCAAACTATTCCTCAGAACTCCTGCTATGTTGTAGGCCATTGTGTTGCCAGTTTTCCCTAATCYTCTGCTGTAATCCCTGAACAATAGGAACTCCTGTGACTGATTAATACATTCTGTTCTTGTGTTACCTTTACTTCCATTTTCTCCCTCTTCTGTGTGCTTCTATTTTCTCTCATTGGATTATAGATGACCTGTGTCAGATTGAAGTTTCTTGAGCAACAATTGATGACTTTAGTTATGTATCCAGTAATTTTTCCATTCTTTACTGTTTCATCATCTTTACCCAGGAGATGGGGTTGATGTGAAACTCTGAATTCTCTTAGAAAGGAATAGTAGTCTTCAAAATGTCTGACTCCGAAGTGCATTTGTGAAAGAACAAATGGATGTCCAAATGGATGCATCTAGAAAGATTCTGGTCTTGAATTCTGTTGGCTAACAGCTCATGTTTAGTTCTTCTAGCACTTTCTAACTTTAGAATTCAGATCTACTTGATTGTAGTTCTTTTGGACAGTTTTTAAAAAAGAGTGCATGGCTGAATAAAAACCTTGGTAATACCTCAAATTAATTTCTAACTCCAGGAAACCCTGGAGGGGTTTGCAAGGGTGAATGCCCTTGCTTAGCTAAGATGACCTGATCTTACACACAAGCTGTCATGAACACCTAATGGCAGTGAAAGTGGTTTTAAGACTGTGCAGAATACTTGTCCATTTTTTTTTAAATACTAAAGACAGCCTTATTGCTGACTTAGTTCATCAATAAAGGACATAGCTGATTTTTTCTATTAGAGATTTCTCTTTGAACATAATGTTGCTTTAATACCATTTGGAGGGACAAAGCCTGAAGTTACATACTTCAGAACCCCATTCTGTCCAGTCAGCTCCCTCTGTTGGAGTTWTTTGAAGTAGTTTTCCTTTACTAGCAGTGTGCAATTTTTCTTTTCTCCAAGACCAAGCTTCAAAGCCTGAGAATTCTCCCTGGAAACCATTGTAAATGTAGCRGTGTCTTACGTGCATGTATTGCTGCGTAGTTGATAGATGTGTTGTGATTGGCCTTCAGCCTCATCCTTAGGAAAGGCAGAGTTTCAGTAGACACAAGATTCCCGAGGCCATGGTTTTGGTCATAAGAGATGTGCTTTGTTTCTATGACCTCTTAATATCTGGAGAAACAAATAAATACTACAGAAACCTGAAGCAAAAACTTTGTAAACCGAGACATTTCAAAACTGTTGTTTTAAGCCTTTAGGCATGATAGTGAACGGCTTCTGTCTGTTGATGCAGATTGTTGACATGTTAACAGTGTTTGGAAGGCAGCTTGCAAAGTATTACGCTGTCTTCCCAGGTTCTGCTTTCATCAAGGCCAAAATAATGTTTGGAAACAAATACAGTAAAGTGTAGATAAGAGAAGCTTGAGGAATGGGGGGTGCCTAATGGGGCATTTTCTAAGCAAGGAATTAAATATTCGTAACATTCATCAAAAGGAAGGATGTTCACTGTCATTGTTTAGGTGTAGAATCATTGCATATGTTTAGCAGAGAAGGGGTAATTTTTTACCAGCACATATTGAAAGGTATTGACTAAAATGTTTTGAAAACACAATTTAAGTAAAAAGTTCTGTGAAATCTTTTAATGCCAATGCAGATTTCATGTGAAAGGTTACTGATTGCTGTGAATACTTTGGCTGTTACTGTTTGGCATATTTTTGATATATGAATCCTGTCTGTAACAAGGGTTGTAGTAGCACGTTCTCAATTATATCATTACTATTGTTTGCTGCTAATTACAAGGTCAAGGGAAGGACTTAAAATGAACACAGCAGGAGTATTTGTGAAGTTTTTGTTACAACCAAGTATAGGTGAACGAGGTAGAGAAATTTGCTCGAAGTTATTTTTAGCAGCTCTCAGAAGCTAACCTGAGAGAAATGAACCTTTGAAGGTGGACTAACAAATAACTAAATTGAGTTTTTTGGCAGCTGGGTGGAGTTCAAGCCAATAATTAAATGTATTTCTTAAAAAGAGCTATAAAAATTATCTTTGAAAGTATTATGTAGGAGTTCTGCCACTCCCTTGATTGTGAATGATTATGACAATGGACAACTTGTGGGTTTTGGTATATCAGTCAAGACCTTAGCACTAAAAAATACTTCAAATGTTAACTTATCTTCAAATTCCATAATAAGTTGAGTGAAACAAGAAATCCCTGCAAATTTGTTTGCTGATTTCTATCTTTTAAAAAGATGCTATGATTGATTACTACTGCTACTTCACATATTGTGCAGTGTAAAAACACACATTGGATCCTGCATTCCTCTTATGTGCTATACATTTTTACCAGTGTATTTAAAATGAGCAAAAMAATCTATTCAGGAATGTAAAGCGTAATGTATATGGCAGCTACCAAAGACAGAGTGAGACTTTTTGCACAAATTCCATTGCCCTTCTCCTTTATGCGACTGGTTATTGTGAAACGAGAATGGTTAACCTTGAATGATGAGGGAGAGACCACTAGATGGCTCCACTCATTTTTGCTAAGGGTAGTGGCAGTTTCTGTGCCACGTACTGTGACAATAAGCCCAGATTATCATGGGAAAGAAATAGTGCTGGTGTTGACAGACTGAAATGAGGTTGAAGCTTATACAAATCCAAGAAAATAAATTGTGAGTTAGAGCAGGAACCCCAAATCATGAGGAATGTTTTTAAGTCCTCTTTTGTATATTAGTCTCTTCTAGAGTTAGTAGTGTTTTTAAAATTACTTTTTTTAACCATTTAGTAATTTATTGTACTTGGCTTTTGCATGCTAGGAATAATTTTGTTTGTATTCTTAGAGATACATGACATGAATGTTGGATTTTTAAATTCTTGGAAGAAAATATGAAGATGGGGACGTGTAATTTGTATTTCCCCATATGGAAGTAATTTGATGACTTCTGGTTTTGTCACTCATGGGCTTGGTTGCTGCTTTCTGAAGAGTGTAGTTAGACTGTATGGTCAGTAGCCTTGCTACAGGCAGCTAGTGTAACTTTTCAACTGACATCTAACACAACTTTTCCCACCTGTAGCTAAGTTAATCAATTTGTTTCTAAATGTCTTTGCTATCTCTCATGAAGTAGAAACATGAATTAAGATGGTGGGATTCCCAAGTCTCCAGTTACCATATTCATATGGGAAATCGGTTTTCATGCCTTTGTTTTTAATGTATTTCTGTGATTGAAGCAGAGCATGGGCAGTAGTAAAAAAGTTTGGCTTAATTGTAATACACTTGCTTTGCCACGTAGAAGTGAAGTGGCGGCTTTAGTCAATGGGTCAGTCCAATAAAGATGGTTACCAGGGCAAGGAGATTGTATGTCCCACTACTGATTTCTCTGGTGCTCTTTCACTATGAAGAATTTCAAAAATCATTTCATGCAGCCTGAAAGCTTTCTTGAATTTCTGATCATGCCTTCCCCACATCTTTATAGTTTTGCTTAAAGTTTGTATTTTTGACTCTTGTTCTGATGTGMCCGTGTAAGTTTGTGATAAAAGTAGGGGTTCTGAGATGTTTTAAACTGAAAGAAGCATCAATGATACGCTTACAGTACATCTTCAAGGTACAGTAGTTGAATGTCTTAGTTTAAGGATAAGATTATCTGTATTCCAACAGCATTTTTCTTTTAATTTTCCATAAAGAATCAAGTCAGATGAAGAGAGTCAAAAGGAGTCTACGAATGAGAGATCAAGATGGCAGTTCCACTGTTGATTGAGAGGTTGAGGAACTGGACTAATGCATGAGTGCTGTGATAAAACTGTCTAAGAGATGGACTCCCGTGTTATTAAACCAGAGAAGAATTGGGTACTGATCATCATATCAAAATGGACTTTGCACTTGAATTAATCAGGAGACTGTATTGGTGACTATCTAGTGATGGATGGATCCATTTGAGGGTTGGGTGGCAAAACTTCGCTCTAAGGTGATGTATGCATCCAGGGAAATCAAATTGATTAGACATGTTGCTATCCCTTCAGGAAAAATGTAATGTTCTTTTAAAAAAAAAAAAAAGTTACTAAATAAAAGGTTTTGGTTTCTTTTACACTTTGTGTTTGTTATTTCTGGCTGAATTTTTCTAATTGTTTTGATACTGGAGTATATATACCTTCTTAGATGCAATTAAAGTGAAAAATGTTTTAGCTGATAAGCTCCAAAGGCAAGACAAATTTTATGAAATATTTGATTTAAAATACTGTGCATTTTATTTAAAAGTTGTCTTCATTTTGATACAACTCGCAGTGAATTCTTATCCTCTCGGGTTCTTTCAGGTGATCAATTTTAGTTTTGGATTTTGTTCATTTTGTCGTCTTTTTATTTTCTTTCTGCTTCAGAATTTGCTCTATTGTCAGGGTATTTCTGCTGAATTTTCTAATGCTTCTTTAAYGTGGAATTGATACCATGTGAAGGGTGGGCAAATATGACAATGAAAATGCATGTTCATAGTTTTCTAGGGACATTTTCCTTAATCATTCCATACAACTGCGGTTTTCCTAACTAATTTTTGTAACTTCTAGGTATATTCATTGTTGTGTATATGTACATAAGCTTTGAACAGGTTTTCTGGACAACTTAATTTTTAAGCAGCCTTATCTGTCCTAAAATTGATCTGTCCTGTATATGTCACAGCTATTTGATATAGACTTAGCTACATGATATTGTACTATATTTGATAAGAAAAATGAAGTATTTTTGATACTACTACAGAGAGCATGTTAACCTTTACAAATGAATTTTTGAAATGTTTTAATGTTCAAAAAAATGATTTCAAATATTTTTATGCRTCAAATTGTGTGGACCAAAAAGGCTTAGCGCTTCATATGCCGTTTTCACCTGACGTTTGTAGACTGTCCTCTTTGCCTTGTGCTAGAAGGCCAGGAGAAGGCAAATCTGGTGCTGAGATGATCTAGATCTCAGATTTCCTTTAAACAAAAAACAAAATCTGTGTGTGTTAACCATTTGACTTGCTCGGACATTTATGCAAATACTCCATTTTTACCATAATTGTTCATAACTGTTTAATCTGGCTGTTCTGATTACACACTCTTGCCTACTTAAGATTGTTTTGCCATGTGTTATATGGTGGAGTTGGTACTGGGATCAGCCTTAAGGGTTTCACATTCCAATGAGTGGATTTTCTTAGCCTTGTACAAAGTTGATTGAAATTGTCTTATGTTGTGTGTTTCAATTCTTGTTGTTTAGGTGCAAAGGTTCTTCTATAAGTAACAAATAAACTAAAATTCTTTAGACTATGACAACACAGTATGCTTACTCAAATTTAATTTGGAAAGGTGATTTGTTGTTGGAGGGTGTAGCTGGAGGGTTCTTGGATGACAAGGATGTGGAGTAGGAGTTGAAAGGTTTTTTTTTTATTTTTTGGTTCTACTGGTAGAAGCCAATGTTTTCAAGTTGGTGGGACCCTGTGTCATGGATGGTCCCTATGGAGGTCYAGCTATCATGTTACCCCTTCCTACCCCAGCCTCCACTCACCACTTCCACTGTTTTGCTGTGAGGCTTATTGGTGTGCAGGAGGTCCTTGTATTTTAATTTGTTGCTTGCGGGGAGATAAATGGTAGTCRGGATGCAGGAGGTATGGAGATGCATGGATCTCCATTTTCTTCATGAGATGTCATCATGGTGCTCAGTTGTTGTATGTGAGGAATTGCATGGTTTCCAATTCTGGATCTTGGCTGTTACACGGCTTTGAGGAGTAATTTGTTAACTAACATTAAAATCTGTTAACTAACATTAATGGGTTAAGAATGTGAATCGGAAATAAGCCTTAATGGCATCAGATTTATTTTACAGCGATACCTTCTATTAATGGATGAAAATGGTGCAGCTTTTGGATTTTTGTTCTCAAGCAGAACCACCAGGGAGGCGCTGTTGAGTTGAATGGGGTTATTAGCAACTGTGGGCTTTCCTTAGGAGGCTGTGAGGCGCTTGCTTCAAGCTTTTGGTATGGCGTATTGGATGACAAATGGAAGAGCTATTGTCTGGTGATACTACCACTTAATTAGAAAAAGCTCCCCCTTGGGTGGGGTTGACACCCAAGGTGGGCTGTTGCTGACAGCATGGCGATGAGCTCCACTGCCATTCTTTCAAAATGGCTTGTAACAGCACCACTTCCTGTCCAGGGAGGAAGTAATTTTAGCCCCAGCCCTGAAATATTTAGCAAATCTTTAAAACAAAAAGAGCAAATTGCATTTCTTTCTGGTTTCCAAAGGGTGTCTGAGCCACATGGGGTTAAGGTGCCCCCTCAGCTGGGGCAGTTGGAGGAAGCTGGGGCTGTGGGGGGTAGCAGGCACCCTTTAGGTGGAGGCTATCTCTTTTTTTGGTAGAAATGAAGGGGTGGGTCTATGGTACATCACCTGAGTTGTGGGGTAAATGTAGAGAGTGTCAATCAAAGGCAGAGCTCAGAGCTGGGAAGGAGCTCTAGATGGCGGCTGTGCCTTAGAGAGAGCGCGCTCAGCTCCGTGCCTTCCCCAACACTTTACGCAACTTTCCCTAACTTTCGGGCAGCCTCAGGGGGCCCCCATAGCCCCTTGCCTCTCCTAGGCACTAATCGGGGGCCGAGCGGACCTTTTTCGGGCAGAAAAGCAGCTTTTGAGGGCTCCCTTTTCGTGCCTTGCTGGAAAGAAGAAGCCGTGGAGAGAGCCCAGGTCGTTGTTTTTCCAGCTTAGAAGCCATGGCGTACCTCCATTTTTGTGCGCTCTCCTAATGAGCTTTTTCCCCCGGATATTTTTGTACTAATTATCGCTTCTTTTGCTTTATCGGCAGCATATTTTTGGGATTAGAATATATATATWTTTTTTATTTTCTGAAATTCGTATTTTATCGTTCCGAGTCTAAATATTTTGGATCTAATGTTTTTCCACTACCCGAAACTAATATCGACTTGGTCCTGGCAGCGGTGCATGGATCAGGTAGGTGGGCAATTAATATTAATATTTTTTAGATTTTTGCCGTTTTTAGACCTTTGATTTTCGACCGATTTGAGCTGTATTGGGATGACGCAATAAGATACAGAGATTATTTGAATCCTGTGTTACTTTGGGAAAGTTTGCAGGATGCTTCTCTACCGTGTTTATTCTCCGATTTTTTGTTTAAAAAAAATGATTATTTGTTTTAAATTCCGTTTTACCGTGTTGATCAGTGTTGTGTATTGTTATAACAATATCATTGCAGCGTCAGGACTTTGTTCCTGATAATGAAAGCCAGTGAAACGAGCTGGGACCTTACCTTTCTTTCAACTTTTGACAGTAAATACCTGGGCACAGGACTTCAAAGCAAACAGACACCCCTGACCCCCCTCTCAATATTTAAGAATAAAAAGATGATGAGAAATAAGGACAAAAGCCAAGGAGAGGAGGGTTCAGTCCACAGCAATGCATCGAGGTATGATCTATCAACTTTTTTTTTGTAAAACCTGTGAATACCCTGTTTACTTTGACAGACTGGGGTTACTGTCGGTGCTTAATACAAAACATTTTACTGATTTTGTTTCCTTTTTAAGGAATGACCTTGAGATTGTTAGCATGCCACACCCTAATTTTTTTTGGTAGCAATTTCTGAAAGTTGTGTTGTGACTTAAGGGCCCATGTCATAGTCAAAAGGTAATGTACCTTTATTCGGGGGAGCCCTTTCCTCTGTATTATGTTTTTCCAACTTTTGAATTTCAGTTTTTAGGTTTTTTGTGCTGTGAAAAATGACCTTGTCGGTTTAGCCGTTGCTGCATTGCACCATTTTACATACAAGGCAAATTTTTCTCTGAAGAATCTCAGAAGTCTAAACTTTAACTGAGGGCCATACAGAAGCCTGCTGTAGTAGTAAATTATAGTAAATAGACACAGGAAAAAGTTACATGAATGAAAAAAAGCTCATTTTAAAATATAAAGTGGAAAGTGGCTGTCTGTCTGATACCCCATACTTCAAATTTTATTTGGGCTTGTGGAACTTTGATATTGTTTCAGTATTTTGGAATATTTTGATACAGTTTGACTAGACTTTGCCCTGTTGGTGATAGTATTTCATATTATAAAATATAAAATGGGATTGTTAACAGGAAGCTTGAAATACTTTGCCTGACGGTTTARTATGTTTTTGCTTGGAGTATTTTTATTTACTTTTGTCAAGTAATGAGATTCTTTACAGATTTTTATGAACTTAACCATGATATGGGAAAAGTATGAAATACTGAAAATGCACACATTTGTTAGGAATGCAGAACTGTAATTCCCGAATTGCCTGTTTGGAATTTAATGGATTGCTTTATTCAAGAATTTGCAAAACTATAATACACATTTTTTATTTTATAGTTTGTAAATATACAGTTTTCTCATTTTGTTAATTTTAATTAAATCATTGCCTTTTTCTTTTTTTCTTTTTTTCGCCTCTGGTGTTTGTTAGCTACTTCTAAGCAATATGAATAAAAAGATTCCTAAACTGTTTGTATCAGATGTGCACTGTGTGAGGTTTGCAGGTGTATTTTTGATATCCAGCAATATTTAATCTGTCTTAAACACACAAATTTTAAATGCTGTGGGAATATTTATACATAATCAAATCACTGGAACCTTCAAAAATAAACTTATATTCTGCATATTAAAACTACAGTCAAATTTAAAATCTTAAAGTGGATGTGGGTAAGTTTGTTTAATGTGAAATGTTTATTAACTAAATTAGCTCCTGGGACTGTTGAAACGTTATATACAGCACCTACATAGAGCTTGTATAATAATGCAGTTTAAGAAATGCATCACATTTTCAAACCTTGCTGGTTTATATTACTGGAAGTAACGAGGCTTGAATAGCTGGGGAAAAAAYTTCTTTTATTCAACGTTGTTCAGTTTATTAAAGTGTTCTTATGCTTCTTTAAAATGTGAATTTTCAACAAAAAGCAACAAGAGGTACATTTTGTTAAGGAAATCTGAATTAAGGTAGTTTATTGGTGTTGAAACACTGTGCTAAATATGAGATGAAATTGGAGACATACAGTAGTATTGCCACAGAAAAGACCTTTTTATTTCCTTTTTTCTTTTTTTTTTTGTTTTTCTGTCCTCAGGGTATTATATTTGCATAGTCTCACATGTGTAATTTTAATGTTTTCTTTGAAAGGGTGAGTTTAACATAATTGATCATTTATGTGTGACACCTGTTGTGTGAGGTGAACTGTTACCCCCTTCCCCCCTCYGCTCACATTTTTTTCTCAGAATAAACTGGTGGTGGGTATCCACTCACCTGRAGTGTGGGAACAACTGAACACAGGATATTTATACGTGAGTCCTGTGGAGCTTATTTCTGAGTTGAGTCAGCTGAATGTCGTAAAACRTGCTTTACTTCCTGAGGTCGCCTTTAAGTTGTAGGGGAAATGATTTCTAGGAAGTAAAGCCACCAGTTTGCTTTGCTGTTGCTCTGATGTCTGCACGTAGCGTGCTTCTGGCCAGTTTTCTGCCCAGATGTGGGACTAACTCAAAGTGTATGAAATCACGTTCCACAACCTTTGCTGGAAAGCTTGAATGATGGGAATGGATGGATAAGGTACATAGTGATGGTGCTATTGATTGGAGCTGGAGAATCAAAAGATAGAGGACTAACAAAATGTGTTAAAACTGAAGAAATGTCTRTCTGTATAATACCTAAGCCAACTGACTGGGGAATAGGCTTGGAATTGTGACCTTACATTTCCAGGCCTCAAAACAAAATCCCCAAACCCCACATGCAGAATAAACGAAAAGACCTTTGAGAATTGCCTTGAAAGAGGCATTCTTGTTGGGGGGAAATGATGTTCACTCTTTACAGTAACAGATGAAGAGCAACACCTGTCCAGTGCTATACTGGTAGCACCGATAGCAGTGAGACTTTGTAAACCCGAAACCTGCTGAGTTAGGGTCTCCACCACCTAGAATAAAAAGGGTGGGATGTTGCAGTTGTTGATAAGCACTACCTGTGTCTATGGGACTTGCATTAAGTAGTTGAACGTAATCCTGGYGTGTCTTCTAGCATCTTCTCTGCTACATTTTCTTAAACAGCAGCTGATGCAGAGGGCATTTAATACACTCTTGAGCACCACGCAGCCCTCCTGTGAACTTCAGAAATGCTTGAAATGGAGGTTAAGGTAACACTCGCCCAAGCCTAGGAGTAGAGGCTTTGCACAGGATGAGAAGGAGGTGGATACATGGCTGTAATTTCTACTGGGATCGACTGGGTCATTTGTGGCGGTTGCTCTCGTGCTGCTCCAGAGCTGGTGCAGGGCTGAGTGAACAGCCATGTTGTTGGTGTCYGGCTGTCTGCCCCTGAAGCAGCTCTCGGGGAAAACGCTGCTGGTGGCAGGGATTTCGGGCAGCTTTCTGTTCGGGGAGCTGCAGGCATGYGGTCTGGCGGGTGTTTTTCCACCGGGCAGCCGCCGCAGCGAGTGCTGCAGCCCTCACAGAGCTGAGCGCTCGTTTTATGTGGCAGCCATTTTATGGAGACGCGGTTACATGCGAAAGAGGACAGCGTGTGAGCAGGGGGCGAAATGGCAGYGTGGGGACACAACTTGCCCTCGCCAACCCCTCCTGAAAGCGGGGGGCATCTCCCACTGCCACAGGCAGCGTTTGCAAAGCAGCTCTTCCCCCCGAAGTCAACCAGGGAGGGGGGAAGGCGCTGCAGCGCCTGGCATTTTGGTGCAGGTCCAGTGCAGTCACAAAATGGCTGTTCCTTTGTGCYGCAGCGCTGACAGACATACTGCACTGCGCTGCGTGCGCCTGCCGCCGCAGGAAGTTGCTGGTGGGGAGTTCAAAGGCCACCTCGCCTCGGCGGCCATTGGCTGCGYGCGCCTTGGCAGCCGCCGGAGAGGAGGAGATGATGGAGGAGGAGGAGGCCTGGGCGGGCGGCGCGTCATGGCAGCACATGCGCGGCTGTGATGCCGCGGCCGTGGCGCCGCCGCTGCCTCGCCTCTATTTTTTGCATGGAGCACCGGCTATTTTCAGAAACGAGGCGGCAATTTGCAAGCGATGGGGTTATTTTTGGCGCTTCTTGTTGTTCTGAGAAAGCTTTTTTTTTATTTTTTTTTTCTTTTTAGAAAAAATCACAGAGCCACCCTAGTATTTCTGCGACAACTGGCCAGTGCTGCAGCGTTGTGGTTTTCAGCACTGTTGAGTCAGTTGATCTTGCTCTTTTGATGGAAAATGCTTCATGCTTTTTGCTGCTGAATTTATTTGAGCTGACTGGAAATGTTTAATGCGGTTATTAAAATGTGTCTAACCACCACTTTTAGCTTTTCATCCTCCAAGCTGGCAGTCTGCGCTCTCTTTTACTATTGTGGCTGTTGTGTACAAATCGCATTTTGCACTTCGATTTACATCAGTGGTGCAGCGGTGACTTTAAAGAGTTGKTTTTTTTTCCTTCAATTTTTAACCCCTTAATCATCCTGAAGCTTTTTTGAAAAGGGAAAATTCCTGATCAGTGCAACACAAAAGGAATAATGTGCAAGGAATGCAGTGAATCATGATGTCATGTGCAGGGAACACAAAGGGGACTGTTGTTCTTTTTTGCTTTGTTGCCATTTCACATTACCCTTTCCAGGAAATGCCCTGTCTAGTTACATATATGTGAGTCTGAGACTTGGAACTTCTGTTTCCTGTTGTATAATTGCTGCCAGATATTTATGCCATGTATATAATGCTATCTTTAAAACAAATCTGGGAGGAGAGAAGCTGGATAAGCTCAGTAAGCTAGATTTGCTGAGATTTTAAAATGCCGTTGTCTGCTGCATGTCTTTTTATATGCTGATTAATCAAATTCGTTGTGTTTTCTAAATGTATGACTTGTGTTTTCCTGAGTAAAAATGGGAAGGTGGGAATGAGAAGCTCACCTGTGTGATTCTGTAACCCAGCAGAAATGCTTCTATTTAGGCTTCCCAGTGGGTGAACATACATTTTTGCCTGGGCGTTGCTGTGGCTCTGCACACGTGTGCACACGTGCTMCCCATACCCTCCCAGCACTCCTGCCTAAATTTATTGCTGCCTTCAGCCAAGACAAATTGACATGGCTGAGATTGCAGATTAGAGCTGCTGTTCTGCTCTCTGCAGGGCTGCTGCTTCACCCGCTCTGCTGCGAGGGCAACAGTTTTTCTTATCGGAACCTTCCCCCACTTCCTATGTGAACCAAAGCCAAATCCTCCCCCAGGTCAGGGAGAGGACTTCGAGTTGCAGTGAGACAGAGGTCATGTCCCAGCTGATTGTAGCAGTATGTAGGGCACAGCACTTGGGCCTCCCTGTGTGTGTGTGGAGCTGTGTGACTTTCAGCATTTGGTCTAAAATAACCACACGGATCCGTGAAATTTGTATTAAAGCAAGCACCCCTGAGCTTTTCTGCAGGGAGGGCACAGAAAATACTGATCTCTCAAGCTCAGTGTAGGAGCAAAATCCACCCCCAACCCTGTTGCTTCCATGTTTCCCTCCCGTTCTCTAAGAACTCTCCATAGGGTTAATGGGTTAGCAGAGCATGAGGGATTTTTGGCATGTCTGACTGTTGATGCAAGTTCCTTGCTGTTAGTTTTAAGGAGCAGATTAGGGTGCCAGTAGCAGATGCAGTGTGACCAGCCAAGTGATTAAGCACCTCGGATTGGGAGCAGCCTGTAGTGTCTGCACTGGAGCTCCTGATGCTATGGCCTGCCCTGATCTTCAAAGAGTCAAAGCAAACCTCTTCTCGGAGGACTTTGCAGGATTTGTTTCATCTCCTGATATGGCTGGAGAGATGCATATACCCACTATACCTTAGTTCTCCACTTCGTTGCAGGCAGAGTTGCCTTGTTAAATCAGGCAGCCAAGTTTTGGAGATCAGGAAACACTTAGAAATCTATTGCCAATAGCTGAAATGCAGTTTAGAAGGGTGGTAATAATGGATGAAGAAAGTCTCTGCTGTATTTTTTCCTTCAAGGAAAGGAAATGCAAGCAGAACAGCAGCTGGGGGAGAGAATGGCCTGGATTAGGGATGTAATTAGGTCCTGGAGCAGACGATGTATTAGCATACTGAGGTGATGTCTCTCCTAGGCTTTTTTTTACTGTGTTTCTATTGAAAGATTTGTGCTGAAATGTCACCTGAAGATGCCCTTTCCACAGGTGGTGGAGTTCTTGCAAAGACTGCCTTTCAGTTCTGTAAAAGGTCCACRAGTTGATGCCAGAAATAGTGTAGGTGAAAAACTCATGTTCTTAGTGACTTGCAGTGAAGCCTCTGTAAACCTCGCCTGCTGTTAGTCTCTCTTTCTTGGAACCAGGAACATCTTTAAGATCTATAAGCAACAATATGAGACTGAGTCTTTCCAAATGTGCAATAGCTTTTATTTCATCACTGCTTGTGCAGCACTGCTGCCAAATTATAGTTTTCAATATATGACATCTCTAATACTTAACTGTGGGTTTAGATGAGCCGTATCATAGCATGTGTGGTGTTCTAGCCTTGGCCTCTAGGAGTAAGAATATATATCTGGTTCCCTCCTGGTGTTGAGCTGGACACCTCTCACATGGGGTTTTGTCTTGGCAGGGCTTCTGTGAAGTATTTTGCCAAGTGTTAAGTACTTCACAGCACTGATGCCGAACACCTCATTGCTCAGGAACCTTTACCCCAGCCATAAGCAGGTCTGTTGCAATGTGAAGAGTTTGCTCACTCCAGCTCACCTGGCTCCTTAATGTTATGCTGTGATTATTTGGCTTTCTCACAGGTTTTATTGTTAGTTATAAGAGAAGCTACGGGGAGGAACTACAGAGCTAATGCTGGTTGGAGAGCTTTGAATGCAGCATGATGGCCTGTAGAATGACGACTTAAAGATAAATCTTTGATCTATTGTTTAAAAACAGTTTTAATGGTCCCTTGGCAAAAAATCCCCTGGCTAGGTCAAGTTCCCTTCTTCTTGACCTTCAACTAATTCAGAAATGGGAAAGAATTTCTGTATATTCACGTTTTGTTAATAATTGTAGGCCCCAAATTTGTGTGTTACCATGTTTCTTTAATTAAATCACGGAGGCTCAAAGGAAACTTGCAAATGTTAGAAGGGGGGTGGGGAACTTTCTGTACTATTTTAAGCCTAGCTCATGAGTGCAATCCCGCCTCCCCCGAAGCATCTACTTGTTCCTTCCACACAGTCTGGTGCTGGCAGCGCACAGAGTTGCTTTGTGCTGTCCGCTGAGCTGCAGCCTGCCTGTCCTCGGGTGTCACAAAGCAGAGGCTGTAGTTGGGATGGATGAGGGGCATGGAATAATTCCAGGGATGGAATTGATCCGTACCACGTTATCTCAGCCGTACGGGGACACGTGCACTGCTCTGCTGCCGAGTGCGGACGTGCTCCTTCCTTTAGTGGTGATGAGATCCTCTCAGCAGTGGGAAGAGCAGCAGGAGGGAGCTGGGGTCGCCAGCAGCGGGGGCCAGTGTAWAGTGCTGTTAACACATGGCCACATTCCCGGGCTGTGGTGGGCAGAGAGCTCTGCCCTTTTCAAAATCCTGAGAGCTGCACTTGTGCYGCCCTTTCACAGGGAGGAGAGGGGAAGGGTGCTGCCTTTGGAGCCCCGCAGTGCTGCTCCTTCAGAGCAGCAGGCAGGTTTTGGCTCCGTTTGCCACTGCCCTGGATTCCTTTTTTTCTTCTTCTCCCGCTAAGCATCCCAGACATTTTCAGCCTCTGGCTTACAGAGGAGAGGGAGAGAGCCTGCCCTCCTGCTCTTGAATGAACTGTTGGTTTTGCTTTATTATGCAGGCGTAGTGTGGTGTCTTTGTAGTGGAAAAAAAACTTGGAAAATGCTTGTCATTCAAGAGAGTCCAGGATGCTTTACAGGGATGCTTTACAGCAGAGCCACGGAGGATATATTTAGCTCACTGTGCTCCGGAATTGCCCTGCCTTTGGAATTTAGGGATTCTGTGCTGGAGACAGCAGTGGTGTTGGCTGGAACATGAGTGAAAATTTCCCTTTACCTCCTCCCCTTCCAGTCCTCTCGAGTTTGACTTGAAACTGGCACAAACTAATTCAGATGGTTATTTAGATAAGATACCTGCTGAGTGCCTAATCCTTTCCTTGTTACAGCAGCACCACTGCCCTACTGCTTTTATTGCTGTATAAATGTAATTATCGCACATTTTGTAAGCAGGGGTTGTGATCTTTAGGTGGAAAACCTGTCTGTTTTCCTTGGTAACTCTCTCTCCACTTGTAGTTTTCAGGGGAAAATTACCTATTGTAAAAAATAGGGTTGGGGAAATATTTTTCTACCCCTGCCCTCCCSCCTTCCCCTTTTAATCTCTGTCCCTTGAAGGGCATGTTGGATATCTGGTAGAAGTGACCTTGTAATCTTGGGAGTCAYTTGTGCCCCTTGCCAGCCAGCCCAGGTTTGGCTGGATTGCATGTGTGCACTGTGCACGTTCAGAGTTGGAGACCTGCTTCAAACCTGCCTGAAGTCACTTCTAGCTTGTACTATCCACTTAGCTCCCATATGCGTCCAGAAGCTGTCCTGAAACTCTCATTTCTATGTTGTCTCTGTGTTATCCCTGTTTCGTTAAGTGATCTGCAGTCAGAACTAGTCTGCTGTTCCTCTCGGTTACTTGTTTAGCTTAGAGATAAGGTTTTCATAGTTAGAAGGTTTTTCATTGTCCCTGTGTGTTTCACTCATGTCAGCATTAACTGATGATACTTGCTTTCAGTAAATTGTAGATGTCTTTTCATGTAATAGGGAATGTCACATAAGTCCCCTAGACTTGCCTCAAATGAAATGTTAAAGCTGTGTGGGATCCAGGTGAGTCACTGGGTTAGCTTTCCTCAGGCTCCTCACTGCCTCTTTTCTTATAGAACAGTTCAGGTCTTGATCATTTTGGGAACATATAAATATGGTGGAACGGTTTAAAGTTTGTGGTCTACACCGACTTAGCTSATCCTTAGCTGAAACAAATCCAGCATCATTTCCAAGGATAGTGCCACTGGTGGACAGGTGAAGCTGCAGCCTTTGCTGAAGAGCTGTGGAACAGGAAGGCTCTTGTCCTGGTAGTGCTGGATCTGGCAGCTATGTCTGACCTGAAAACTTTGTCTGGATAAGGGGAACCCTTCTTTTCACTTAAGGCAGTCAGCTGCCCACTGCTGCGTTCCTGGTCAGTAAGTAACTAGTAGTTACGAACAAGTAGCAAATCTAATTGATTTATCTGCAATTTTAAAATAGCATTGCAGCTAGCAGGTGGCCCTGTGCATCTGCCACAGGTTGCCACACATCAGGCAAGACTCCTCAGTCTGCAGCAGATTTCTTAGCCCTGTTACAGCAGGTTTTCCTGGTGCTGTGGCCCAGGGTGACCAGCTGAGCTGCTGCTGGCCAGAAATGGAGGTCTTGCCTCCCTCCCCATGTCCTCTGCAGCCCCTCTCTTTGCTTTGGTCTGCTCCTAGCCCTGCTTGCTGAGCCAGCAGGAAGCTCCTCTTCAGTTTTTCTGGGCTCTTCTGCAGATACGTTGGTAAGTTCGAGTGGTTTGTGGAAAAGTCCAGTGAGCAGTGGCGCCAGCAGCAGGTGTGAACTGCTAGGATGGGTTGTGAAGGCGGATGGATGAGGCCAGTCCCAGTTACCAGCTTTTTGCCTTGTGGTGGCAGCAAGCTGAGATGCCAACGGACAGCTGGGCATCAGTTTTCCACAGGGTATGTGAAACTTTGTCTGCGGTGCATAAAGGTTAGCTGTGTATTTGCCTGAGGGGAAGAGTAACCTTCCTTTCAGATACTGTCTGGCTCTGGGAATCTGCGTGAAAGACCCTTTGGAGTCTGCCCTGGAGGCTGTTCCATCCATGGGGATTTCCAACTAAGGTTGCAAAGCCCAGCAGAGCATTGGTGCTGGGATCCAAAACAGTGATGTGGGACATGAGCAACAGTTTCTAAAGCTGGGTTGGGATCTGCCTATAAAAAGTCAAAGTTGTAAAAATTCAACTGGAATGCTCTTACAAGAGCCTTCCATTTCCCAGCTCTTAGTTCCAGAAACATATTTCTGATCATTTTTTGAGGGTCTTCAGCTTCTCTGTCATCTCTTWAAAACATAGCTACTGTTCCTGCTTGCTTCTTAAAAGAGCTTGTAAAGCATTGAGTTGCTATTAACAAGGATAATCTCTTACAAAATGAAACCATATTACTCACATGTGAAATATTAAATGCTAATGCGGGAGGCTCCAGGCACGTGGCAATTGCTTTGGCAGCTTAGATGCCTGATGGCAAAGGGTCTTATCACTACCACTCAGCTAGTTATTCCTTGGAAGGAATATTTCCTTCTTAGTAATTTCTTTTTTTACTGAAGTCAGGAGCTGCTGCTTAATTAAAACAGAATTATAGCCTAAAGTACTTCTCTTAAACAATGGGAACATGTTTTGCTGAGTCTTGGCAGATTACAATTTTTATGGGAGTTTCTCACTTTCATAAGGGAGTTACCAATGGACCAACAACTTGTTGGTGTTTGTGGGTGTTTTTCCTCTGTCAAATCTGGAGAGTGTTGGGTTGGTTAAACAGTGTTTTTCTTGAGATATACGAGCTTAAAGATTAGTTGAAGGTAGATCTTTTTTAGAAATTAAATTAAGGTCATTAAAACAGAGCATATTGCAAAAATGGGCTTAGAAATGGGTTAAATCTCTGGTTACATACAATGATAAGGATTGATTTGGTGTGTAATGTTGCTAAACGTTGCTACCTTACTGGCAGGTAGAAAGACTTTCTGATAGTCTCAGTGAGATTTAGAAAGGACCTTTTGTGAAATTATGCTTATTCATTTTTTTTCATGGGTTTCAAGAAGCAAACAAATATACTTTTATCTCCTTAACAGGATTTTTAAGGTTTTAACAGAAGGAGTTATTTGTAATAGCCTTCAAAAGTTTACCATACCATTTTCCAGCTACATTTCCTTCCCTATAAGTTCTTATATGTCTGTACATGCAGATATGTATGTGATCTGTCAGCAGAGAAATGATCCTATTTTCAGATGACATAATTCACATYTAGGAAAAAGAGTAATGGCAGTACCCAGCTATGCTGTGAATAATACCTGTGAATAATGGCTATTCATGTGCATAAAGATTGTAACAAAGCTTAGGACTGTGAGAAACAAAGAGCTCCGGAGTGGGAGGAGACCGATAATTACTGTTCAGCCTTTAAACAAACACTGCCAATACGGGTCTGGCCTCAGTCTAGGCTGTGTTGTAATTTCTTCCAGCTATTGTCAATAAATCTACTTGAAAAAGTATTTTCTTCTTTCGTGCCTCTGGTGGAGAACTTCAGCTTTTGGAATATGGGATGTCAGTGTGATTCAAGCCCAGCCTGATGCTGCCGCTTGGCATCCCAACAGGAAAAGGTTGGCCGCCTCCAGTTCCCATATTYTCATGAAGGTCAGCTCCTCATCCTGATGTACAATGGGATGGCAGGTGGCTTATGGAATGTGCTTGGGGCAGTGTGCAGCCTGTCCCGCTTCCCATGGAAGCAGTGTTCCCGAGAGCTAGGGAGGTTTCATTTGAATGTTGTGACAATGTTTCCTAACAAAAGCCCTTCCATTTTAAAGCTTGAAAATTGAGCAGTAAAAAAGCTTGAACATTTAAGTGGATATAAAGCAGCCTCAGTCACAAAATAAGGTGTCTGAGTGGCACTTTTGAGGGTGAACATCAGCAGATTYGTGGGTGCATTCAGTGGAAACATGAAGGTAGACCTCTCTGGGAGAGGTGAGCGGGTGGGGAGATGAAGCCGTCTGGGAGCCAGCAAGGAAAGAGTTGGGCTGCAAAGGGCCATGGTGGATGAGCACGGGAGCCAAATGGAGAGGAAGCCAAAACCGGTGAGAAGGTTGGAGCAATGGGACGTGCCGTGGAGTGCCGGACTGCCTTTGGTTTGTGTGGTAAACGTGGGACACACATTGGATACAGCAAGGCCTGGAGCAGCAGCCATTTAACTTGTTGAGAGAGAGCGGCGTGAAGCCTCTGTGCCTTTGGCGGGAAAGCAGGGCAAGGCAACGCAGCAGGCGGCACAGACAACTCKGCTCTGCTGAGGAAACATCCCTTCTGCTGCTCCAGGTCGTGAGATATTAACGCTCAGCTCGTCTCCCCACTCCCTCCTTGCAAAGTCCTTCCATTTTGRGAGTCACGAGCAGACGCAGCCTGTGCAGTGACGAAGCCGTAAGATGGTGGAAGAGCGGGCGCCGTGAAATGGCGGCCGGGAGCCTGGCCGCGCGCCCAGGGATCCCTGGATGCGGCTGCGGCGCCCGCGCGGCTGCTGCCCTCTGCCCGCCCCGGGGGGAAGCGCAGCCCTGCGGCACGGAGCGGCCCCGGCCCGGGCGGGTCCCGGCCYGCCGCTTCCCGCAGGAGAGAAACCGCAGGCGCGCAGGGCATCTGGGCATTTTTATCAGGGAGGAAAAGATTTCTTCCCAAGGGGTACATTAGTCCTATTTGCATGTGTGTATATTTAAAATACTGGTTGACTGTATCAGAGATGCCGACACTACATACATTGGCTTGTGCATTTTTAATGTAATTATACGTTGACTTTTTTCTTTTTTTCTTGAACTGTAAAAACTGAGGAGAGCCACTGTGTTTTTGTTACACTTGTATAAAAGGCAAAATATTAAAAATCTGCTTTCCTGATAAATTTTTTTCTGCCTCTTCTTTTCATGATGTTGTACTTAAAATATATTCTTAATATGAGAGTACCTAGCTGCAATGTATCTTGAAAAGAAATGCTCCTTGTTCAGGATGTTTACACACTCATTATTGCTGCACTCCTTGTTGGTTTTTGTGTCACTATTGGATTTGTATTGCTACTTTTTGTTTTCTTTATGAGCTTGTAGGTTGTGTGTTGTAATGAATTTTCCATTTTAGTGAGATTTTAAATGGAATAAGAATGTATGCTGTGGGAGAGACTGGTCAAAGGTAACCGCGGTGTTCTGGCCACCTAAAAGAATAGGTTACTTCGAAAAGAGCTTGGCCTCCACTTGTTTTGCCAACAAGCTTGAGTTTTGAGTATGTGAATATTCTGTATACTAATCTATTTTAACATCAAATATAAGAAAAATATACCTAGTTCATGTTCAACTCTCCTAGTTTTGCACACTGTAAGAAATGCAATTTTCACAGCACTGGGACAGCCTTTGCAACAGAAACTCAGCCGTGTGCTCATACAAGTTCCTCTCTGATGTTCTGTTGCTGAATTCATCCTTTTCTGCAAGAAATGTAGTGTTTACCCATGTGTACCATTATGCACATGATACTTGGTGCTGGCCGCTTTCCAAAGCAGGATGTTGGGTTGGTTAGAGCCCTGGCTGTGGCTTTCTTCAGGTGGTGGAGCACTGCACCAGAGCGAGGGCTCGCCCTTCCTGGGAAGCCYTCCAGCCCCAGCAAATGTCGCTTTTGCACTGAGCAAGACAGTTCCTCCCAGGAGGGCCTGTGCAGGCCGTGCTGTTAATGCTGCTTCTCGTGGTACCARCCGTCCTGCTGCACTAGCTGGTGAGCAGGAGGTGCAGGAGCGGAGCCTGTGCTCTCTCCTTGTCCTGTCCTGGAGGGGGGGGGGGGAATCTCATCTGCATCTACATAGGTTGCTCCAAGCTTATCGTTGTACCTGGGTGCGACGCAGGTTTGCTCGCTGCGTGTGTCGAAGCTGGGGCAGTGCAGTTAAAATGTAATCTCTTCTCTCTCTACCATCAGTCACTCGGCATCCGAAGAAGCCTCTGGCTCTGACTCTGCGAGCCAGTCTGAAAGCGAGCAGGGCAGCGAGCAGGGCAGCGAGTCAAACAGCAGCTCCGAGTCCTCCGAAAGTCAGTCTGAATCCGAAAGCGAATCAACGGGTTCCAAATCCCAGCAGACCCCTCCTGAAACCAAAGAAAAACCGGCCTCTAAGAAGGAAAGGATAGCAGATGTTAAAAAGGTATTGCCCCTGCTGCTCTGCATAGCTGTGTGCTACCTACCCCTCTGCCCACAAGGAAAGGCAGAAAAACAGAAGGAAAAAGAAAAAGCAGGTTAACAAAAATGTTTTTGACTTCATGACCATTTTGCTGCCTTGTGAATGCACACAGACCAAGAGCCTCCTGCTCTGACTTCCCCAAGTTGCTCCTTGGCCCATTTATGGTTTTGTGAGCAGGAGGGAGCTCGTGTGTGTTGGCTGACCTGATGGTTCTTCAGGTAGAGATGGGACTGAGTGGTGTGAGGAGAGACAGAGGCCTACCTGTCACTGGTCTTGTCATTTCTTCCTTTCCTTCTCCCTCCATCCTTCCATGCGTCTCTCCTGTCTCTTCTCTCCCTTAGGAGTAATCAAGCTTCCTCATGGAATATAACCAAGAATATGCATGTCTGGGAATCAGTTTGGTTTGTTTCCATCACTACCTGTCACTTGAGAGAAAGAGAAAAAAAAGTGATTTAACTTTTATTAATGATACCTAGAACAGTCATTCTTTATTCTTAGGGCCCCCCATGTCCCAATCATCCATTAGGTTCATCCYGCACCTACTGCTGTGGGAGAGAAAAAAAGGATTGTAGCATCTAATGTGCGTTGTGTCCTCTTGTCTGGTGGTGCAGCTCCCAGGGCAGAAGCTGGGCCGTGGTCACCTCCTTTGCTTCAGAGATGGAGGCGGCTGAGTAACAGTGCAGTGCAGTGCAGAGTGGGAGAGAGGAGCCCAAATGTCCATTTGGGAATAGGAACTCGATGAGCTGAATTTAGGTGGAGCAGAGGGAGATCAGGTTAGGTCAATTCTGTTTGGCTTGTAGTGTGTAGCAATCCTTGTCCGCTCAGCTGTGGTTTGCAGCTTGTTCATGAGTGAGGTTTTTGAGAAAGTTGCTACATATGTTGAGACTGAGAAGAGCAGTGATTTAAGCCTAGGTTCCCCAGATATCTGCAAGGTGAAAGTAAAGGATTTTGGTTACTAGCAACCATAGTTCTCCCCTGTAGAAATCTGTAGGCTGTCTGCTCAGGTCATGCTAAATCTCCCATGTTCAGGATGGATGCATTTGTCAGGGAGTTGTGGGTATGCAGCACTGAAATCTCTGTTTAATTGCTAGTAATTGGGGACCGAAGGAAGTTGTCTTTTTCTGTGAGCTTCTAAGAGCATGTCCCTGACAACAGAGGTTAAATTTACCCCATGAGGAAGTGCGTCCATACACAGGGTGGTAATTAGAGTGAATGAAACATGGAAAGGTCAGCACACCCTCTAATAAGAAAGCTTCTCCCTTCCTTAATTTCCTTGTCACTGGGTGTTTCCCTAAATGGGGTCTAATTACTTAGGCAYGTTGGTACTCATTCCCCTTGAATAACCAATGCAATTAATGTTGTTTATATTTTATTTCTGTCCAGATACACCCATAAAGGCCAGGTTAATTTGAGGTACTATTCACATTTATCAGGGGAGTCAATCCCTTATCTGAAGCCCATAACATTTAAAAGATGAGCAACCAGCCCTTCAAATGGTTTGGGGAACATGTAGGTTTGTTTTCTTTGAGGTGGGGAATAAACAAGCTGTGGATTCTTTATTTTTTTTTTGTGCTCGTGTGCCCAACAGAAAGGTAGCAGTAAAAATACAGACCGCAGCCTTGCGTTCATCTTGCGTTCATCCTGAAGTTGCTGCTCTATCTATAATGTATTTGGATTTCTTTGTCCTGACAGTGATTTGCAGAGACACGGGTAGTGAAGAGAGGGAGAAGCAGAAGGAGAGGGGATAGATTTAGAGATCTGTGGAGGATAAACTCTCCTGAGGGGTAGAGAGATTGTCTGAGAGGCATGTCAGTGGTTCATATTTCCTTGTACAGCTGCTGATGTCCTGTGCCCCCTMCACAGCTCCTGCATTCATGTCCCTCAGGTCATCAGTTCTTGTCTCCTCCTYCTCCTGTCCATCCATAGAGAACAGATGAATGTTTTTGTACCCACTGTGTTGCCCAAAGGTGGTTTTCAGAGCCTGGCCGCTGCCAGGAGCCGGCTCCGAGCGGCCAACCCCCAGTCGTGTCACCGTGTTGAGGAGCCTGGCGGCCCTGCCGGGACTGCCAGGGCGGGTGTCCGCAGGGCGCTGGGAAGCTGGCGCCTGCTTGGTGTTGGGGGTCCCGCAGTGCAGCTGGGGACACTGAGGAGCTGGTTCTGGGAAAGCGGCATGGCAGCCTCTGCCTGGAACCAGGATGAGGCGCTTCCAGGTGCCCCGGGGTAGCGCCTGGAGAGCGACTCCCTCCTGAACTAGAGCTGCCGCGGGGCTCGCGGAGAGGCTGTGTCACAAGTGCTGCAGCGCGAGGGCAGCGGGCGTTGTTGCCTTCCCCCCAGCAGTCAGAAATCCAGCTGGCCCCGTTACCGTGGGCTGGAGGGCGTTCCTGGCTCCGTCCATCGTCCAGACAGCGCTGCAGCCTTCCCTGACCTGTGTTGCTCGCCAACTTGCTGCTAGTGACCGTATGTCACTGTCCCCCTTGGGTAGCTGGTGGGGTTTTCCATAAGGAAAAGAGATCAGGGTGAAAGCAGTTGGTGACAGCAGATCATCCGTCTGTGTTGGTGGGTCCATTCTTTCCATGTGCAGGATGTTGTCTCCTTAACTTACGCATTTAAATGTCGCCTGCAGAGATGGGAGGTTTCAGTGCCCTCTCCTTCAGCCTGAAGGAGCTGGAAAGTATTTTGCAACTTGGGAGAAAGATGAGCTAGTATAAAAATGATACTGAGATTAAATATGCTGCTTTAAAACACTACCAAATAGTCCAAAATAATCCTAATGGTTTTCGGCCAAGTTTAAGTACCCACCCACTGGTCCCTGCTACTAGAACTCTGTAATGGTTCTACATTGATTTTTTTCAGAAACTCACCATCAAACGTTTCTAAAATGACAGAAATAATTGGGGTGAAGCAGGCCTTCTGATGGTCTGTTTATTTTGCAGATGTGGGAAGAATATCCTGATGTTTATGGGGTTAGGAGGTCAAACCGAAGCAGACAAGAACCGTCGCGATTTAATATAAAAGATGAGGTAAGGAAAAAAAAAAAGGACGAGGGATTACTGAACATATAAAACAAATAAAAGCACCCAAAAAACAAAGGCGGTTGTCATCTGCATCACCTTGTAAACACTGAGTGCGAGCCTGGTTCTTGGATGTTGGAGCTCCCAGTTAAGGTCCTGGTCCCACAGTTGGATCCACTTGGCCTGAGACCTCTGGAGTCGGTGGGACCCTGTGCGAGCTCTGAACTCTGCATGCACTGATCTGCTTGCTGAAATGGGGCTTAATGCAAGTCATGCTCTGCTGTAGAAGCACCTACTGGAGAGAATGAGTCTGTGTAAAATAATCCAACTGGGAATCAGGGAAACTTCCCAGAAACAGCTTACAGCAATAAACTAGTCACTGCAGCCCATCCTAGAGTGGATCACAGTGATAATGCATTTGTGTGTGCGCTCAGCTTTATGGACCGTCACTTTTCTTTGGTTGAATGTTGGGAGTATTTTATTCTTCAACTGAATGTGAGAGTTGTTAGGACCTGGCAGATAGATCTGTCAATGATTTCATTTATCAGAACTCTTTTTCTGGTTAGCTCCCTCCTTTTTACATGTTGCAGACTTTGTGCGTAGAGCATTCCTTGTGCAAAACTGCAGGAAGACTGAGTAGTTAGAGAGGAGGCAAAATAAGCCAGAGAGGGACTTAGTTTTTTCAGCCTAGGATTTAAAGGTAGGCACAAAAACGTGCAGCTGGGGATCTGAAAATAAGTAGCCAGATTTTCAGAGGAGCAGGAGCRCAGCGGTGCTCCCTGGAGATCTGACTAGTTGTTCTTCGGTGCCAAAAAATACATTTGGATGCCTCACAGTTGCACACACAGGTTTGTGAACGTGGACCTGACCTGGTCAGAGTCTTGTGGCGAACCCAGGAGCAGAATCCCTATTTCCAGCTCCTTGCTCCGTCGCTTTATCCTTCTGACACGTGTTGCC
This sequence comes from Nothoprocta perdicaria, assembly GCF_003342845.1. Taxonomy (NCBI): domain Eukaryota; kingdom Metazoa; phylum Chordata; class Aves; order Tinamiformes; family Tinamidae; genus Nothoprocta; species Nothoprocta perdicaria. Next base: position 666,055 of record NW_020455488.1, read on the forward strand.
GGTGGTGCCACCACCCAGGTCCCCTGGCCCAGACTCCTGTGCTGGACGTCCCGCAGAGCAGCAGGTTAGGAGGGGGCTTGTAGCACCTCATTGACGGAGCTTTTGTTTTCCTTTTCAAGTTCGGCAAAGCCCAGACTCGCTGGCCGCCTCTCTGTGCGATGCCGCAGCATGCACTGTGCTGGCGATGTCAAACCCCTGCCAGGCCTCCGCTGCAGACCCGAGTGCCCTCTAGGGGGCTCAGGTAAGTCCTGTCTTTTTTTGTTTTACAATATTACGTGGTTTTGCAAATGTTGTTTTCTTTTCAATATCTTTATTTCTTACTATTTAAGGTACGATAAAAAAAACTGAGATGTGAAAACTTTGCTATACCACAAAATATTGTAAAAAACAAAAAAAAATCCTTTGAACAAAACCGATTTCACTATGAAGAGATGCACAACTAAGACAATAACATTTCTGACCAGATTGGTCCCTGTCCATCTCTGTCCCCCAACGCAGCACTGTCTGGTCCCCATAGGGYAACTCCCATCTGCAGCAGAGCGCGGTGGAGGGTGCGACAAGTCAGGAGCCCAGGGCTGGGGCAGCCCTGCCAGCCGGTTAGGCTGGTCCTACCTGCCAGGGTTAAGCTGGGCCTCAGCGCTCTTGGCACTTGCCRTTTGGGACTTCCAGCACGGGGTCTAGCAGCTTTTACCTGCCTGCTTCCCTAATAATTCTYTTCCCTGCAGTCCTGGGGAAGAGCAGCTCCCCGGGCTGCAGCCTTTCGGCTCTCCCGCCAGCTTGCTGTGCTCGAGGTTATTGCCTGCGTGTGCCTGGGTGGTGGCGGCCTGTTTTAGGGGAGCCTCTGCTGAATTTAGGCAGGGTCACGTTTGTGTTTGGCCTCCTGGAATCTGCCCCGAGGCCATCTGTTTCTGCAAGCAGCAATCAAGGTGAAAACTTCTAATCAATGCCGAGGTGTGGGCTAGGAAAGGGAAGTGAAAGGGCAGCACTGCATGCGGGTTAGGTGGTTTTTTTTTCAGAAGACCAGAGCTGTCTCCAGGAACTGGAGCACGTGGGAGTTTTCAGTAAAAACAGTACTTGCCCTTGGCTTCTCTTTTCACTGTCAATCAGCATCAGGTTTTAGAAAGGGGAAGTGAGATATTCAGAGCAGGTGCCTATCAGAATATTCTGAGGCAGTCAAGAAATAAATGTGCCCAGAGCGGACATAATCTCTTTCTTTTCGGCCATAAAAAGCATGGTTTGTGGTTGGAATAAGTAAGAAATTGCAAAGTGCATCTGTTCTGTGAAAGAAAGGCCACGTGTCAAGTGTCAGAGGTGCTGACAGAACACCCTTTTGGGGTTGTTATTGGTAAGAAAAAAAAAAGAAAGCGTTCAGCACATTTGCATTTTTATTAATGCTCTCCCTCACCTCTTTGCTGAAAATTCAAATGATTCTAGTATTACTAGGGGAGAAAAGGTAAAAGAAAAGTAACCTGGTGAGTGAAGATCTTCCTGCATTTCTGATGCAGTCCCAGACAGTCCCTTCACCAGATCCAGAGGGTTCCCAGAGCTCAAGGAACAGGAGAGCAATTGAGGGGCCTTCTTTCCTTTTCAGTGCTGGCTCTAGACTCTCGTCTCAGTTAAGCCTGAAATGAACAAACTCTTATTTTGACCTAAGTTGGAAATGAGGTCTCGGCTCTGTTCTAGCAAGTTTTTCTCTCTCCTAGGGTGCAGTGTGGGTGCAATAGGCCCCCCTGCACTGTGCCATGCTGCCCGAGCCTCCATTTGGGGCACCTTTGAGCCCAGAAAACGCCTTTGGGCAAACTGTAGGACCGGAGTTTTTCTAGTTGCTGCTCTGTGTTTCTCAGCACAGAAACAGCATTGCATAGTGTTGGTCCCTGGCAGAATCTGTTATTGATCTAGTAAAAGGTTGTTACTTTAAACGCTAGGAGGGACAACTAATAAATTGGGTGGCAGAAGGAGTCAGATGGGGAGAGGAGCTCCCTGGACTGGAGCTGTGGGAAATTCATCATGAAGAGCTAGTCCYTTTCCAGCCAGGAGAGTGGCCTGGGGTAAGTTGGGCATTTTCTTGGCCACCTTGCAAGGGGCTCAGCCCAGGAGGGGAATTGGGAGCTGGGAAAGCAGAGCCAAGCTCCTCTAGCGTGTGGTTTGGCCAGTGTTGACGTGCAGGTCCCAAGAGCAAAGAACCTTCAGGGGCCTCTAGCTGAGCTGGCCAAACCCCTGGTGGAGCCCAGCAGAGTTTTGTCAGCTTAACTGGGAGGTGACCTTGTTGAAATACAAGGCGCGTGGGCTCTCTGCTTCCCCAGTGCTGCAGGCAGCTGCCACAGGGAGCTCTGGCTATCAGCTTGACTTCCTTAACGGAGGAATTCGTCATGGCCAGAGCCTGGGAGTTTATGCTGGTAAAGGGGTGTTAAAAGCCCAAGCTGTCTTTGTGCTGTGGAGTCCTGGGCAGAGGTGCAGATACTGGGGCTGATTTGAGCAAGTCAGTTCTGCAGCTGAGTCCTGAAACGTGGACTCAAGGGAAATGAAGAGGTTGCTGAAATGCACTTGTGCTTTCTCCCTAATTATTTTGTGTGTGTAAAATGGTAGGAAGCTGCTTCCCGCTSCGGGCTGGAGCTTGGCAGCCCCAGACCCGTGTGCCAGGAGGAGCCTGCGATTCCCGGCAGCCCCGGGGCGGGATGCAGGAGCACCGGGCAGGCACATGGCTCAGGCCACGGGCTGGCTCTGTCATCGGAGACGGGCTTGACGCGCGGCCAAAAGACACAGCGATGCCTTGGAAAGCACAGCTGAAGGCAGCTGAGCTGGAGTCACAAGTTAGTTCTGTGCAAGGCGGAAGGAATGAGGAAAAGATGATTAGGTGCTAGGAGATGAACATCTGCTATGCAGAAACAGTGACTGAGCAAGAAGAACTGCATGGGTCAGGAATAGGAACGCTCGAACCCCGAAAAGGGGGATTTTTTGCAAAGAGGTGATGTCAGAGTTTCAGGAAGCACCCAAGAGTCGTATTTGGTCTTCTCAAAATCTGATCTTCTCGACGCAGAGGAAAATTCTTCTCCCGTTACTCATGATTTGCCAAAAGACAGCAAAAAGAGAATGTGCGTAGAGGAACAGCTCATGAAAAATATCCCAAAATTTGAGTGGTAGAGAAGCATGCTGCAGAAAGTGCCYGAGAGATTAAAAGAGAAAATTGAGGAGTGCAGAATGTTGCTGTTTAAAACTGAAGCCWGTGGGAGGCTTCTCTTATGATGTGGAGGTGAGACTCTCAAAATTGTTAGCCAGTCATTTGCTTCCTGGACGCTTGATCTAAGAGTGCAGAAAAATAGGTGATTTTGATCTAACGCGGCATCCAGTGCTTCAGCTTGATTTGATAGAAACAGTGATAGAAGCAAGAACAGAATTTGCAGCAGTGAAAGGACAACAGGAAAATGGAAATAAAGGATTCAGGAAAAAAAATAGAAGCATAGGGGCTGTCTCCCCAGTGCTTGGGCTTTCCAGGTCACTATTGCAGCTTACACCGGGACGCTGTATTTTTGTATTAGCCACTCTAGGTTGTAAGTTTGCCCAGTTGTTCTGAGGAGGAGGAGTGGAAGTGCCAGAGGTGCAAAGTGAAGGGCCAGTGGGTGAATGATGGACACGGTCTCAGAGCTAAAGCTAGGGTCACTGCTGGTGGATTTCTGAATTCTGTGGCAAGAAGTAATATAAAAGCAATATAGAATAATCTGAAGACTCGAAGTGAGCAAGATGCCTAGGGCAAGCAGTCTTTGAGGCTGCTTCGGTCATCCTAATACTATTTTAGAAATAGTGTTGGCTTCTTTGGCTCTTTTCCCTGTGTTTTCTACAGCAAGTAAATCAGGAGAAGTCATCTGTTCATGTAGGAGAATTATAGCTGTGATAACTTATTTTCATGACTAATTTTTATTAAAAAATGGGGTTGTCTCCCAAGATTTTATCTCAGCCTCTACTGTGACAGCTACATTAAAATACTACAGCAAGTAGTTTGAATGTTTCTAGATGTATTTAGCCAGAGAGACTTGATTTGTGGAGGTTAGAAACAAGATGATACAGTTCTAATTGAATTTATCTGTTTTTTTTTTGCTAGAGAAGGAGAAAACAGCAAAGTTTGTTTCATAGAAAACTGAAAACAGTAATGTCTTTTTGATAAAAATTTCTTGTCTTATGAGAAGTTTCTCTGACAGAAGTGTAGGTTTTAATGTGTTTGTGTGACTGTGGAAGCTAGGCCTTCTGCAATCACAGACCTAAAAAAAATAATTGTAGTAATAATAATTAAAACAATGCAGGAATGATACTGGTCATACTGTGGYATTCATGGAAATGCTTTCTGCCCCTGCACATTCATTCAAAAGCCTTACARCATCACTGAGCCTTTAACCGTACAGTAATTCCAGAAAGTGGGAAAGTACCAAATAGCCCAAAAGCACAAAGTCATGCTACCTTTTTTGTCAATAATGCCCAATTTTATGTCGCTTTATGTAGCAAGAAGAGCTAGGAAGGGCTGAGCCCGCGGACCTGTGCGTGTGGGGTCTGGTGGGTCAGATCCACCTGCACGTCTGTGGTCCTGGGGGCTGCGGGTGCTGGAGRCCGGGGCCCTCCCTGCCTGCCCGGGGCCCCCACTGCGGTGGCATCTGCCACCGGTCGGTCCTCACACACACGGTCACAGCCAGGCTCGTGGCTCCAGCACAGAGGCTCTTCAAGGGGCCTCCAGCCTTTTTCTTGCAGTGCCTTTTCTTTGCCCTGCGGAAGCCGTCACGTCAGCCCTGCCACCCAGTGCGCGTGAGCTCGACCGTCCTTCAGGACGCGGTCCTGAGTGACACCCACAGCCTGATTTTGTTTCTTTTTTTTTTGTCTTTTTGATTAAAGGCAAGTAGYGAATCTGAAAATGAGAGCCCCAAAAGAAGAGGCCAGAAGCAAATGAAAAAAACGTAAGTTTCTAGGGAGAGGGGTTTGAGAAGTCTCACTTTGTTTTGTTTTATTTTGCAGAAAAGTTTTGTGGTGTTTGAGGGAGTGTTTCCATTGTCAATATGGCAAGCTTGTAAAATAAATTATTCCAAATTTTCAGTATTTTGAATGTTTGAATCTGAAGTATGAATGTAGATTTACATATGGGTATAATTTTCCAGGTTTTCTGTTGTTTATTATTTTCACATTGCTTGTGACAGATAATTCAGACAAGTTAGATTCTTCTTTTTGTTGTTACTCTTCTACTTTTGCATCAGATTGCTTACTGTCTTTCTCAGATGCTTAAAATAATTCAATGCCTGATTCTCCTCCCTGCCCATTTTTTCAACTAATGGAGATAAGAATGACTTTTTTATCATTTATAATTCTGATAAAAAGACCTATCCTTAAAAAAGGATACTTAGAATGTTTATTTGCTAAAACTGTGTTCATTTACAGCCACATTTTACTTCCTTTTCCATCTACTAAGTACTTAGTTTTTCTAAGCACTAAAGTGAGTTAAAGAGAACCTCAAGCTGCCTTCTGGAGAAGTCTTAAAACACAACAACTTGGCACATGGTCCAGCTGCCTTTCTCCTGACACTGGTCATTTGGGTTTTTTCATCCAGTCTTGTATAATAGTACTAAACAAGGAAGATCAAGGGCAGTGAGGGCTGTGGAAACACTGAACCCTTTTAGGCAAAGGGAGTGATCGCTGTGGATTCTCTCGGAGAGAGAACGGCTCCTTCAAAGGTCATTTGGGAGCTCAAACTTTGCTCCAGATTTCTGCCTGAAATTGAAGGGACCTGCTTCCTTCCACTGATCRTAAGGAGTGGTTTGGCTTTGGATCTTTGATTGCACGAAATTAGGTGGCGTGAGCCTTCCTGCTCTGTTTTCAGTGTTACAAGGTCCATCACATTCGTGTGCATGTTGGAGCTTGCCCTACCCCAAGTGAAAGCTTAGCACATTCCAGACATACTGTCTGTCTGTGTAGAAACCACCTGTAAGATATTTCCAGCTCATCTCAGAAATGCGTTAAGTGGAAATGAAAAATAAGAAGTACASCTAGGCCACATATCCTGTTATAGGAACTGTGTTCACTGGCAACTAAAACCTAGGTAAGGAGGTGGTCTCCTAAAAGCAGAGAATCACAGCAAAGAATCCCAGATGCAGAACCCTGAGCAAGTAGACTGCAGTGTTGAACTTCTCCCCATATTTATGGCTTGCTAGTGTTAGCTTAGGTATCTACTTAGCCAAGCAGTTGTGTATGATGGCTTATTTCTGATTGTAGAAATAAATGGAAAAGAGAGGTGTCTGGTGAAGAAGAGGATGAAGATGGAGGGGAGCAAGGTACCAGTGCAGAGAGCGAGCCTGAACCCAAGAAGGTTAAAGCAAGAAGACCTGCCCAAAGGAGGTAAGGAGTGGTTGGTTCAATCTGTCATTCTCTGAATGYCTTTAGTACTGTGTTGGGTGGAAGGGCACTCTCTATTGCTCTAGATGTGCTCTAGATGTGCCTTTTCTTTGRTCTTCCTCTTGATGATGAGTCAGTGGAGCTTGTTGCTCTCTCACTTAATCATTTCATGCTGCAGTGAATGGTGCAGTGGTTTCCATAGTATGTAGAGGAGACTAAATCTCTGTACACATAATATTTGAGATTAATTCATTCTGGAAGACTTGTTAAAATGTACCTTTGTGTGAAAAAGACTATAGTTGCTCTTTATTACTGCTTATTTTAGAACAGTGGCCAAAACCAGTGTTAAAAAGCCTCACAAACCCCAGCGTGGGAAGAAGAGAAAGAAACAAGACTCATCTGAAGATGATGATGATGATGAAGATGATGAGACTCCCAAGAGACAAACTCGACGAAGAGCAGCCAAAAATGTCAGGTATCCGGAAGGTTGGGGTTGCCTGTGATGAGTGTCCATGGGCTGAGGAAGAGGCCACTGGCTAAATTTGTTGCTGAATCCACTGAATGCCCCATGTGACCCAGAAGAGACACCCTGCTCTGTCCTCTAAATACCTATGGACTGAGATGTGGTTATTTGGACAGATTCATGCTACTGACACCTGATTTCTCTATATCTGGTTTTGCCATCTGTAAAGCAGGGAATATTTACTGGTCTGTCTTAGAGAAATGTGAGGAGGTTTGCTTGACATATCTGAAACACTCTAAAATGAAGATAAGGATTGTAAACTTCTAAACCAAAATAGTTCCTAGAGCAGTGTAGGTACCTATTCAGTCTTTCACTCTTCTGCAACTGTCTCTATTATGTGGAAATCTGCCTTTCACTAGAGAGAAGAAACTTTCTCTGTTGAAATGGTCTAATATTGTTTCTGCTGCAGGGATTGTTCCCTCTCTTTGTGAAGCTATCTGTCTGTCTTGGGGACGAGGGCTGAATTTAAGAAACTTGTGTGCTGGACAGGCAGTACACCCTAGGATAAATGCTCTATCCTGTGATATTCTGTGTATTTCTGGATAAGGGGAAGTCAAGAACTTTTTTATCAGTTTGGTTTTCATCTTGCACAGTTACAAAGAAGATGATGATTTTGAGACGGATTCTGATGACCTGATAGAGATGACAGGGGAAGGAGCTGATGAACAACAGGACAACAGTGAAACTATTGAGAAGGTCTTGGACATCAGGCTTGGAAAGAAAGGAGGTGCGTGGTTCTGGAAAAAGCCCTTTTCTGATTTCAGTCATGCACTCTGTTTCTCTTAAGCTGGTGCAATGCTTTAGCAGCTTGGAATCMTCTGGTGGGGACCAGGGTTATTTCAGTGTTCTTCACTCTTTCCTATTTGCCCCATTATGTTTTCTAGARGCTTTTGTAAAATCTAGCTTTGAAATACTTAAATGTCAAGTTCATGTGCTTGGCAGCTTTCTTTTAGCATGCACGCATTTTAAAGCTGCATTCTSTGCTCTGCGAGTTCTTGCTTCTCTTTGAAAGATGAAATAGATGTTCCAGTAGAGTCAGTTTCATAGCTCTATTGACAAAGCAATAATGGGGAAAAAACAAAAGTGGATGTTTTGTTCTCATGCCCTTACAAAAGTGTTTTTGTAAAACTGAATGGTCTCTAACATTTTGAAGAGACCTTTGAGAGATATTTGAAGAGAAGGCATTTATGATGGATTTAAAAAGATTCTGTTGTATGGAAAGCTGTTGTGTGTGCCTGTCTCTGAGAGCTGAGGAATCTGTAGGATATTCTTGGTGCCCCCACAAAGGATATATTGGAAAGTAACTGCTCTGTAATGCAGTTCATGGTCAGTGCTTGTTAACAAAAGTACCAACCGCAGCCTGATTTGTTTTGCAGCCACTGGTGCTTCCACCACAGTGTATGCAACTGAAGCCAATGGCAACCCAAGTGCAGACTTTGACCCTGAAAAGGATGAGGGAGAGGTTCAGTACCTGATCAAATGGAAAGGCTGGTCCTACATCCATAGCACATGGGAAAGCGAAGAGTCCCTGCAGCAGCAGAAGGTGAAAGGCCTGAAAAAACTAGAAAACTTCAAGAAAAAAGAGGAGGAGATCAAGCAATGGTATGCCTCGCTTCAGCCAGCAATTTGGCCATGAGAGAATCTCTTTTAGCCAGAGCTTTGCACAGTCTGGACTGAAACCATTTGATTTCTTCTTGCATGCCATATTTCATCCAAGACAACTATTTTCAGTGCACAAGATTTGTATCTCTTTGCCGATGAACTTGCCCTTACAGAAATGCTATCTGTGGCCGTGATATTGCTGAAAGACAGAGAAGAGGCAGAAATCCAGAATACTGRCAGTTGCCAGGCTTAATAGTTGGGGTAGCTGACAACAAGTAAATGATTCATAAGTCCACCTTGCCCGGGAGGTGGCATGAAGGCTTTCAGGCAGCAGTGAAACCTTGCAAGCTGGACTGGCAGCTGTGCTGGAAAATGGGGCTCGTCGCAGGCAGGCTGGTGAATTTTGCTTTGCAGGTTGCATCAAGGTAGCCTTGCTAGAAGGAATTACGGGCCATTCTACATGCAAGCTTTTTTTTTTTTTGTAATCAGTTTATTTTTGATTTTTTCCCCCAAAGAGTTACAGTGTCTTTCCAAACTGATGAATTTAGAGTAGCAGCATCTGTCTGTGATTGCTTAATTCTGATTTTGAGACTGATTCTTACAGCAGAATAAAGAGCCATGTAACAGGGAGAGAATATGAACATCTCTGACAGTTGTTCCCTGTAATGGGAAGAATTTAGAGAAGCTTCACGACATAGGTCAGATAAGCTGTAGACTTCTCCAGAGACGTCAGTGACTCGCAGAACGGTATAGCATAGCAGATCTTCAATATGTGCTCTCATTGTATGTCATCACAGAATTATATGTGCTTTTTTGTTTCATTTTTTTCTGCATCAAGGCTGGCCAAGGTATCACCTGAAGATGTGGAATATTTCAATTGCCAGCAAGAGCTAGCTTCAGAGTTGAACAAACAGTATCAAATAGTGGAGAGAGTGATTGGTAAGTGAACAGAACGCTTTTCCAAAGGAGTAAAGCAAAATTTGGGAATTGTGATCTCTGTCAACAGCAGATTGGCTTCCTCCTTATGCCCAGTATCTCTGGGGAATGAAATTGGTGTCACATACTGTAAGGCCGGAAATTTTTGGAATTAAGCACTAGAGATTTGGGTTTACATATGAGCATCTGCAAACAGTCTGTCACTTGACCTCATGTTCCTTGGCGGTCCCACCTGCAGTAGAGGATAACACATCCGAGGGGAGATAGAATTTATAGCTGCTGATGATGTTCTTTGGCTTCAGTCGTTTGGAATGAAGGTGTTAGCAGCAGTATAGCCTTGGCTGCTGTGATGACCGCTTTCCATGACATTGTGGTTGAGGATGAGGCTAGGCTGCGAGGCTTCTCTAGGGTTAGAATTCATCATTACTTACAAAAATAAAAAATGGGACTTAGTGAGAATACCAGTAATGTCTATCAGAGGAGTTGGCACGCAGTTGCTTTGGGAATTGGCCTTGGGAAGCTCTTTAGCCTGTTTGCATGAATTTTTACTCGAACATTTGTGAAGCGGGGGAAATGTGTCCGTTCTGCTCCCCCTGCTGGCTGCCAGGGTGCTAACCCCGCTCTTCTGTCCCCAAATACAGCCGTGAAGACCAACAAGTCTGCACCAGGACATTCCGAGTTCCCAGGTAACGAAGCCTTTTGGGGCCCCCTGAGCTTCTCCCCTTAGCTGCAGCCTGTCCTGTGGTTGCAGGGGCGGTGCTGACTGCCCTCGGGAGCCATGTGTGGTTCGGCCGCAGAACCACAGTTGCTCAGGCTTGGCCTTTTCCACATCCTTTGCAGCCAGCACTCGTAAAACGTCCTCCAACGACCCCGAGTACCTCTGCAAGTGGATGGGGCTGCCCTACGCGGAATGCAGCTGGGAAGACGAGGCTCTCATAAGCAAGAAATTCCAGCACTGCATTGACAGCTTCAACAATCGTAACAACTCCAAAACGATTCCCACCCGGGACTGCAAGGTTTCCTCACTTCTCCCTTGTTGCTGATGATACAGATGGTGGGAATGTGCAGTTTTGTCAGAATGGATTTCAGAGAACATCTTTCTCATTCCTCCTCATCACTGTTACTGTGCAGTGCTTGAGGTGGAGTTGTGAATCCCTTTTGGTTTTATTTACACTATGATGAGAACATTATGTTCCCCTGGGCAGTGGGAGGCTTAATTAATGAAGTGCCTTACAGAGCACTTCATGGTCCTCAGCAGGAGGTGCTGCAACAATGCAAAGCTTTAATATTACTTGAATAAAAATCCCAGCACGCCTGGGAAAGCAAGAAACCATTCAAGATGCTGATACAGTGCAGGAGAGGGATGGAGAAAATGGAAGGAAAAAGAAAAGAGAAAAAGAAAGAAAAGGCTGTTCTGTGTAACGTGTGTTACTTACAGCTTACTGCACTCTTGAGAGGACTTGGCCACGGTYATCAGAGCTGGGAATAAGCACAGAAAAATTGGTCTGTGATCTGCTGTTGCTGATGAAGGTGGGCTTGGAGCACTGTTGAGTGGTTGTCTGAGATGCAGACACAAGCAGTGACCAGAAAAAAACATGAATGGGCATTAATCAATGAATAGATATGTTTGTTGTTTCCTGAAAACTGCTGAGTTTTCAGCCTCACCATGTCTTTGTCTTCAGCGGGTTTAAGGAGTCGTCTTTTTCAGGTACTGAAGCAGAGACCTAGGTTTGTTGCTTTGAAGAAACAGCCCTCTTATATCGGTGGTGAGAACTTGGAGCTGCGAGATTACCAGCTGGAGGGCCTCAACTGGCTGGCTCACTCATGGTGCAAGTATGTGCAGATGTTTGCTGTGTGATGCTCTGGCCAGCAGCCCAAACAGGCCACGTTTTCATCTCTCTCCAGTGAAGTCTTTATCTGSCCTGTTCTCCAGTGAAGTCTTTATCTGGCCTGTTTCTGCAGCTTAAAGGATTTGGGATGTTTTCAGGTGCAGTTGCACTGGAGATGCAGCAAACAGGGACTCTCTCCAAAGTGTAAACTTAGGAAATCCGGTGTGAAAAGAAAAACCATCCTCCTTATCTTGGCCTGGTTGCATTTTGAAATGGGCTGTTGTGTAGGCATAGGATGTATCAGCCCTGATCTTGCACTGACTTAACTGAACAAGAAGGCTTGTTTCTATTTCAGCATGGTTATGAACTCCTTAAAATCTTTGAAAAAATTCCTTCTAAATTAGGCCAATGACTCCCCTCTCCCTTTGGTTGCCAGTTCAGAGTGTTTATAGTCCTCATTTTGACAAGCTCTTACGCCAAACACAGACTGGATGTTTCTGGGAGCTGCTCAGCGGCATTTGGGGCATTTGGATTTTTTTTTTTTACATTGCTCCCTTTATGTCTCTGTTATTGATTGTTTTTCATGCTGGTGCACAGCACAAACACACACACAGCCAGAATTTATGGTTTTTGTCTTTTTTCTCAGGAACAACAGCGTGATTCTGGCTGATGAAATGGGCCTAGGAAAGACSATTCAGACAATATCCTTCCTGTCATACCTCTTCCATCAGCATCAGCTCTACGGCCCTTTCTTGGTGGTGGTGCCCTTGTCAACTCTGACCTCATGGCAGAGGGAGTTTGAGGTTTGGGCACCTGAGATAAAYGTTGTCGTCTACATCGGAGACCTCATGAGCAGGAACATGGTGAGCAATCGGGCAGTCAAGTGTGGAGGGGTGGTAGAGCAGCTGGGTGCCAAACAGGAGCTTCTATGTAAAAGACTATGTAGATAACATCCCATCTACTAGAGAGGCCAGTGACAGCACTGTGGGCAGGTTGATTTAACTCCTACTACAGGGACTTCTGTGCTTTAGCTTGCCCAGTGGAGGCAGCACAGCCAGAACAGCAGTCCTGGCTTCCCTCAGAGTCTGCACATCCACTACTGCATGGGGCTGCATGTAGCTCGTCTTGCTTTGAGTCTCTAGCTATGGATTTACTAAATAATGGTTGTTATTTAACTCTTTCTGTGGAGTAATGTTGGCTGAAGTTAACGTATGTCTCTTCTCACAGATCCGTGAATATGAGTGGATCCACTCTCAGTCTAAAAGGCTGAAATTCAATGCACTTATCACAACATATGAGATCCTCCTCAAGGATAAGGTGGGTAATGGTCGAGGATGTTTTATTTAGACTTCCCTGGAAGTCTGCCATGCCAAGGAGGGCCTTGACAAGGGGGACCTTGACAAGGAACCTCGACTGGTGGGTTTCACCTCTGTTTCCTCTGTGCTGGTGGAGAACATACAGCTCCTATTTACTTTTACTTGACAATGAAGTTAAAGGAATGCAGGACACCCCTTGTAGAGTTTTCACTGTTGTACCATGAGAGTTGTGTTACTCTGTATTCTAACAAGATACCAGGGATGGCAGTAATTGGGTTTTGATTTGTTTAATTTGGGCTAGTGATGAGAACAAACCCTGAGCTGCTTGGCCACAGGATGAGCAGGGTGGATTTGGGTTTTTACACTTGGACAGGAYGAATGCATCTGCTTAGGAAGTGCTCATCAGCTCTGTCAGTGCATCCTAGGTGAAAACAGGGAGATTACAAAAGAAAAAAAATAAAAGCTAAACCAAATCACATCTCCCAGATTGCCTTAACTTTACCAGCTTATTCATCTGCTGTGCTGGTGCTGCTGCTCCTGCCACTCCAGTGGGGCTACAGCACATAGCAGGACCCTGCGGGCATGGAGAGAGGGCAGGCTCGAGCTCTGCTTTCTGGAGAAAGAAATGGTGGATTAAAATAGTTGTTCTTGCTGAGAGGCTGTTCAGATTAGTCAGGAGCATGGCTAATTTTAGTTTATCATTCAGGGGGAGACAAAATTGATATGGACATCTTGATCYCAAAAGTTTGTTAGCAAGAAACTCCTATGAGTCCAGTTGCTTTGGTGGTGGGTCCAGGATGGGAACTGGAGCAGGACAGTTTGCACCTTGCAGTGTTTTCTGGACACGAAGAGAGAGCATGTGCAATGCAGTGAGGGTCCCCTGACCCAGTGTCTCCTTGAGAACCTGTTTTGTTCCTTTTTCCTGCAGGCTGTTTTGGGAAGCATTAACTGGGCCTTTCTAGGCGTGGATGAAGCCCACCGGTTGAAAAATGATGATTCTTTGCTGTACAAAACCTTGATTGATTTCAAGTCCAACCACAGGCTACTGATCACGGGTACCCCCCTTCAAAATTCCCTCAAGGAACTTTGGTCCCTGCTGCACTTCATCATGCCAGAGAAGTAAGTCTTSTTTTTGGGGCCTTCAGAAAATATCTGCATGTCTCCTTTTGTGTTCGTCAGATAGACCTGAGGCTGTTCAGAAGKACAGAAATCCTTATGTTAAATTCCTGAGTTAAACTCAGTGGAGTTAGAGCACTGTAAAGTGGAGAACACACAGTGGTGAGGATAACAGAGATTGTGTGGGGTACAAGCCTGTTTCTGGCAGCAAATTGAATGGGGAAACCAAATACATGACTTTCAAATCGGTCTGCTGCCTTAGAGCCATCTCCAAAGGGCTAACCTTTATTTTAAGCAAACAGCTCAGCCAGTTCTGARCTTCCCAGTACACTGCTTGTTCAGCATCCTCACCAGCCGTTTTATGGCAGCCTCTAGGAATATTACTCAATGATAGAGCTGTCTGGCTGATTGAGTGTCGACAACAAGACAAACGTTTTGCTTTCTTCAAAACAAAAAGGACTGTACATCCGTTGCTCAGAGTAAGATAAGCATGCGGGATTCACCTGAATGATGTTTGACTCCAGCCTGTCCCCAGTCTTTTTTTGTTACCTCATGAAAAGAAGGAAGGAAAATTTGAACTTTTTCTGAGTAGAGAAACAGGTTTTCATATTTCAGTTGGGACTGCTAGAAAAAAAAATTGAAGTTCCAAAATGAAGGAGCTTTCAGAGCAGTGTAAAACGGTATCTAGATGTCAGAACCCTGCCTAAAACAGGGTTCAAGCTGAACCCTAGCTGAAGGTGATCAGAAAATTAGGAAGCTGTCAGTTGGAAACAGGCAAGCCAGGGTACTGAATGACCAGTGATTTTCAGTCCTAGGACTTAATGTGGAGCAGCAGAGCTCAAAGATAAGGTACTTAAGAAGGTGTCTAAACCCAGAGAGTTTCTGCTTTGCCACAAGTGTKCTTGATTAGCCAGAGCAGAGGGAATCTCTTTCCTTGCAGTGCAGTGTGAGCTGCTCTGTCAGATCCTGATATCTGATCTCTCTTTGCAACTCGTTTCTGTTTCTAGGTTTGAGTTCTGGGAGGATTTTGAGGAGGATCACGGGAAAGGCAGAGAGAATGGTTACCAGAGCCTTCACAAAGTCCTGGAGCCGTTTCTCCTACGCAGAGTRAAGAAGGATGTGGAGAAATCTTTGCCAGCCAAAGTGGAGCAGATCCTCCGTGTGGAAATGTCTGCCTTGCAGAAGCAGTATTACAAGTGAGTTGTTCATTAACATGATGGCACTGCCAGTAGAAATGGGCACATCTTTCTATATGCCTTGGAAATGTGATTCAGTATCCTGTGTCCTTCCAAGTGCAGCATGACAGCAGTCACCTGTAATGTAAGTGGGAATTGAGGGTTTTATATCACCTTTCCCAAGTCCAGGCCACTAGGCTTTTTTAAAGAATGATATAACTTAGCTGGACACAGGCTGTGTCTTTCTTGAGGGAGTAAAATTCCCCACAAAATGGTGATGCCAATTAGTGTTAAAAAGTAAAAATARCAAAAGGAAAAGTAAGATCAGGGTTCCTTGTAGTGAGGAGAATAAAGCAGTATCATATAGAAGAAATGAAGGGAGGTAGAAGTGGTGGGGTGGGGATTGATGCCTGAACAAGATGTTTCTGAAGGTTTTTCCTCTCGGGCTCCTGCAGTTTCTSTCTGTACTGAAATGATTTGAACTTTTTATTTTCCTGTCTACAGGTGGATTTTGACAAGAAACTACAAGGCTCTTTCAAAGGGAACAAGAGGCAGCACATCTGGTTTCCTTAACATCGTGATGGAGTTGAAAAAGTGCTGCAACCACTGCTACCTTATCAAACCTCCTGAGGAAAACGAGAAAGAAAATGGCCTTGAGACCCTGCAGGTGGGCAATGGCCTTGGTTGCCACGTTTTCCTTAGTTTTGCCCTTCCTCCTGTCCTCCTTCCCACCCAAATAAGATTTGGCATAGCTTTGCTTCTGCTGCTTCTGTCCACTGGAAGCTGTCCTCATAGCTGAGCCGCTGAATCTCCTGCCCTCCCTTTCCACTGCAGGCAGCACGTAGAGGTCATCTAGAGTAGGAGGTGCATGCAGAGTAAGAGCTGTCTTGGATGATTTATTTTACGCGTGGCTTCTGCTGTGTAAATCCAGGAGTTTTGAGTAGAGAGGTATGGGAGAAGCACGATCCCCAAAGAGCCGGATCTCCAGGTTTCTGTGTAGCGTTCGTGCGAGTGAGACTGGAAAGCATCAGCTGGAATGACTGTTACTTCTTCAGTCTCTAATCAGGAGCAGTGGAAAGCTCATTCTCTTGGACAAACTGCTGACCAGGCTACGTGACAGGGGCAACAGAGTGCTGATCTTCTCCCAGATGGTGAGGATGCTGGACATCTTGGCTGAATACCTGACTATTAAACACTACCCTTTTCAGGTGAGAAATGTCAGTGGGGAAACTGTGGTTGACTTGTGGGACGGGGATCTGGGCAATGGGAGTCGCTTGGTTTCCCAGAGGCTAATGGCTGGGATTGCAGATGGCACTTACTGAAATGCACTGGTGGGAACTAGCAGGTTCCTTCATTTCCATCTGGCACTCAAGGAAGGGAAATGTATGAGGCAGAAACCAGATGAGAACGTGGGGCCATTTGGGCATGACACCTCTTTCTATCCAGATGTTTCTCCTTCTGCAGAGTAGAGAAAATATGTCCTTTAAGTCTGTTATGACAACTTGAATATTGCTGTTGATAAAGTGAGAGTCTATAGGAGGAGAATACTGTACAGTAGGTTTAAATGTTGATTGATGGATATTATTTACTAAACCACCTTGTGGTTTGGATCCTGCCTACTTGTACCCATGAGCAGTGTAGCTGAGTACTGGTGCACACAGTCCAAGCCTTGGACTGCAAACGTCTCTGCCTCTAACAGCAGGCTGGTTTGTGCAGAGCGCTCTCAGCCCTGGAACTGGCTTCCCCTGTTGGCTCCACTCTTCAGGGCATGCTGGTGCCCACATCTCCTCTGGTTAGAGGCCAGGGGTACTGTGCAGCTTGTGTTCATCCAACTTATGTTGCCTTGCCAACTTGCTTGCTGTTTTTCCACTTGGTTCTGAAGGCTGCTGTGAGGGGCCTGTTTTCAGGAAACMCAAAGTCAATCAGCAGAGCCCTCGCTCTGCTAAACTCTTCTCCAGCAGAGCCCTGCTTTGGCCTCGGCCTGTTGATAAACCCTGAGGAGAGGAGAGTGAATGCAGAGATGCTGGCTGTGAGCCTGTAATGAGAGCTGYGGTGTCACCCACTGTGTGACTGTCGCCTGAACATACCTCCCCTCCTGCCCTCGCAGYGCAGCAAGCTGAAGCAGCACAGTTATTTTTAATTGGAAGTTATTTTTAATGATTTAAACACTCCAGGCTACAGGCAGGGCAAGAGGCTCTAGGGCTCCCAGAAGTTGGGTGCAGCGGTTGCCCAGGGCTCCTTTTCCTTCTCTCTTTGATCCTTGATGTCGATTTTTTGCAGCGCTTGGACGGCTCCATCAAAGGGGAGATCCGGAAGCAGGCGCTGGACCACTTCAACGCCGAGGGCTCCGAGGTAGAGCAGCCGGGGCCTCGCGGGGTCCGGGGGGGATGCCCAAGGGGTGGGCGGCTGTGCCTGAGCTGCGGGCTCTGACTGCCACAAGGGTAGGTCAGACAGCTCAGGCTGTTTCTTTTTACAGGGCCCCAGATACTTTTAAGGACACAGAGATGGCAGGTTTTGCAAATATCCATATTGCTTATTTAAAATTTTCCCCATCTGAAGGGCAAGGTTGAAAATCAGATCTCCAGAAAGCCCCAAAGAGCCTGGGAAGAGCAAGAATTTAACAGTCTTCCCCCCTCTTAACCCAAGGAATGAGACRGTTGCTTAATAACTCCCCTAGCCTGAAGCTGTTTTGGGATCTGAAATGGCAGAGGCAAAGGGAAATTTTACGTGTGGGCAGGCGGTGGAGTCCGGTGTTGAAAGGTCTAGAGGACGAACAGGAGAGGGCATCGAGAGCCTCTCGTCCGAGCCTGCTTGCTGACTCACAGTGACTGGTGCAGGGCACTGGCATTACACTGCAGTCAGGATAAATATCCATCCTCATTCCAGAAGTCTGGACTGAGGGATTCCTGGCTGGCTCAGGAGTCGCAGCTGGGTGCTTCATGGGAGCAGGAAGGGTAACAAATAGAAGTGAAAAAGAGGCAGCAGTGCAGGTGGCAGAGAAGGAGCAGGTAGGCAGGACTGCCCATAGCAGTGGCCCTCTCCCCCTCCTGGTGACTTGCACAAGGGCTCAGAAACACTGTCTCTCCCCTCCCGTGGGCTGTTTCTCCCCCAGCCTGTGTTTGGAGCTGCTCTCCCCCCAGCATGCATCAGACAGCAAGAAGAGCAGTGTTTGCCTCACACCGTTGCAGGCAGTGGGCAGCGTGGGGTGACCTTCTGAAGCGACTCCAAGGTGCCCCTGTCCTGTTTGGGCTCCCCTGCCTACAGCCACATGTGCCACCTTTCACCACCCAGCCCTGCCTCCCAGCACCACCTCCCCTCTTGCCTTTCCTTAAAGACCAGTGGTAGCAGATCTGCTTAAATGAACAGTCTGTGGGAAGAAATTCCTTTTTTTATTTTTCTGCACTGTAAAGAAGCACACGTACAATGTAGCTTCCATCTATTTCTATTTCCTTATATACCTTTGAGTCCATCACTATTTTTTGTGCATAGATTTAAGCTGGCTATCCGGTTTTTTTTTTTTTTTTTCCTACAGGACTTCTGTTTCTTGCTGTCAACACGAGCAGGAGGACTAGGTATTAATTTGGCCTCTGCGGATACTGTTGTTATCTTTGACTCGGACTGGAATCCCCAAAATGATCTTCAGGCTCAGGCCCGGGCTCACAGAATTGGACAAAAGAAACAGGTGAGAAGAGTTACTTGGGTTTTTTCTTTCTCTCTTCAGCACAAACATTTAGCTTAGCCAGTGTGAAGGCTGCCACATCACCAGAGCTTCTGAAAATACAGTTCTTTTACCTCCAGTCTTGACTCCAGAGATTAACCTTTACTCAAGGGAAATTCTTTTAAAAGCCAAGAGGCAAAAAATGAGCCCAAAATTGCCAGATGCCAACTCTTTTTGTTGGCTTTTGATCCTGGTTTGGTTCCAAACCAAGAAGCCAGCCAGAGGAATCACATTTCTTCCTTGCCTTGAAAAAAAAATTATAAATAAAAAAAGTAGAACACCCMTCTTTAGTAGGATTATTATTATTACATTAGTGAAAAGTCTGGTGCTAGTTTGGAAGTAGAGTGGTTATTTCAGAAGATTTTAACATTATCCTTGCACATAGAATTTCATTGCTAACTAGTTGTCTTTTGTTGGTCTCATATATGAGGAATATGCCTTTTAAAATAAAAAGATACACGTGTGTTCTAAACGGATGCACATCTGTACTTGAAGACACCATGTCAGGAGACCAGTCTCCTGGAAAGCGACTTGGAGACCCCTCATTGTGTTAGCAGAACGTGTTGAGGCCCAGGAAACAGCTCTGGTCTGTCCTTGTCCCTCAGGTGAATATTTACCGGCTAGTCACAAAGGGGACAGTAGAGGAGGAGATTATTGAGAGGGCCAAGAAGAAGATGGTCCTGGATCATTTGGTAATCCAGCGTATGGACACGACCGGCCGGACTGTTCTGGACAACAACTCTGGGCGATCCAAGTAAGTGACTGCAGCAGAAGTGTCAGATACAGCATGTGGCACAGCCGGCATCAACCCTCTGGTATTTCCCAGGGTTTATTCAGTTGTTGGAGAACAGCGTCAAACCCTAAAAGATAATCTGAGCTTCCACTAATTCATGCAGCTATTAGTTAGACACACAGACTAATGTTAGATAGCAAATGAGAACTAATCCGTTTTCACTCTGTTTTCTGCCAGAGATCATCCTGGTATGAGGGAACCTGTTAGTGATATTACAGAATATCTACAGTTTTGCAGTGACCTCATACTTTTCCCATTTCCTTTCAAAATGTAGATGATGTTGCTTTATAGTAGTTCCCTGCTTAGGGAGGAAAGAGATGAGGGGTTGAGTGTAAATTCCATTTTAGTGCTGGGTGAAAAAAACCCTACTTTTTTTAATTAGGAAAAAAAAGTGTTTCTGTGCTGTAGCAGAGCTGGCTTAGCAGCTCCAAACCCATTTTCACCATCCTTTCTTTTTGCAGCTCCAATCCTTTCAACAAAGAGGAGCTGACAGCCATTCTGAAGTTTGGAGCTGAAGATCTATTCAAGGAGCTTGAAGGGGAAGAGTCGGAGCCTCAGGTAGATTGAAATTTAAATAGCATGGCTGTTGTGTAGTCCTCAGCAGGTCTGCGTGGGGGATTGCCTGTGTTTGCTACCTCTTTGTGCTTGCCCTGTGTCTGAGAGAGTAGATCAATGAATAGCACGTGTGTGAGCTTAAGAGAAGCTGAAGGAACAGAGTTGTGGGCTTGGGGAACCAGGGCTTGAGAAGAGTCCTCTTGCTGCGGGTTAAATAGCAAATGTCATCAAGAGAGTCCCTTGATCCTCTAGGATTCTTTAGCTAACTAGAGYGTGGCCTGTTGAGAGCTCTTCTCGCCGCCTGCTCTGAGCAGTGCTTCAGTATCCCTTTTTTGGTTCTTACAGGGCTGCAGGAGTCAGCACAGCTGAACAGGTCGCTGTTTTGTGCTTCAGTACAGTGTTGCTTGACAGTTTGTTATTGAGTGCTTTGAATGAACTGTCTTAACAGCCCAAGCAGCAGAGCTTCCCCTGGGGGGAGCAATCCACAGTTAATACATTGCACTGTCTGGAAATTTTCCCTGCTGCTCAGCCTTGATGTTCCTTTTCTTCTGAGCTGACACCCTTATTTATACTGTTTTGTACCACTTGACATAGTTCATCCAGCCTTGGTGATGATACCCTGCAGATATTTGCACTTCTTTACTCGGCTTATATCAGTATAAGACATATTTAGCTATCATACCCCACGGGTCCTTGCTTGAAACTTCCTATTTCTTCCTGCGCTTGGCCCCCTCTGACGTTATCATTCTTTCTTTCCGGCTGGTAGGAGATGGACATTGATGAGATTCTGCGTCTGGCTGAGACACGAGAGAATGAAGTGTCCACCAGTGCCACTGACGAGCTCCTCTCACAGTTCAAGGTACCTTGGTAGCCTTGGTCCGTAGGGGTTTGGGGGAGCCGGTGGCTCAGAGCTGTGGTTCCTGATGGACGGAGCGAATCAGGCCACGTAAGAGGTGATCTGCACAAAGCAGCCTTTTGAGGACTTATCTCTGGTAGATTTTCATTTGATTGTAAGTGGTCTTGAAAGCTGTGAATAAAATCCAGGCCTTACCAAATTTGGAAACAAAAACAGTAACTTAGAAGAGCTTTGCAGTACTTCTTAAACTGCACGTACTTCCTCAGGAGCTGTTAGCCCAAAGACATGGCAAGGAACCAGGAATGGATTGACACAGAGTTCAATTATAAAGTAATTATGGAAATGTTGGCTAAATTCCTGTGGAGAAGAAACTGAGGCTTAGCTGACAGCTCTGGGGTATTCCTGCYAGGGAAGAGAATTTCCAAGAGTGTTCTTTTTGCTTATAAAAGGTGGCCAACTTTGCAACCATGGAGGAGGAAGAGACAGAGCTGGATGAGAGGTCTCAGAAGGACTGGGATGATATAATTCCTGAGGAGCAGAGGAAGAAGGTGGAGGAGGAAGAAAGGCAGAAAGAACTGGAAGAAATCTACATGCTGCCTAGGATCCGAAGCTCGACTAAAAAGGTACTGCCTGTGTCGAGACACTGAGAGGCAGGAGGCGAGAGCTGGCAAAGGCCAGACTCAAGGGAAGCGTTCTTGCCATCTGAGGGCTGCCTTCCATCCTCCAAAATTAGTCCAGAAGAAAGCACAGAGGTAGCACGTTGGTCTCTTGCTGGCATCGTGCATTGGCTGTGGTCTGTAATGCAGTGTAAGGGCACATGTTGGATTTGGCACAGCTCATCTTGTGTTAGCAGACAAAATAAAGAGAACCTCTAGTGAGCATAGGGCAAAGTGGCCAAGTGTGTAATGCAGACCTTACTGCCCTTAATGCTCTTAGGGCTGTTTCTTTCCTTTCCCCCGGGCTGTTTTTGTCTAAWCCTGTCTGTATCAGGCAAAAGAGAAGGAGGCTTCCCAAGTTCAATCCTTTACTTATATCATCTACCTAAATTTAACAGAAATCAGAATGTGCAAGAAAACTGCTGAGATACGAGACTTGGAGGGGTAATTCTCTATGATAAGCTGGGGAAAACATTAAAGTAAAAATTAGAAGAGGAAAATATTTTCATGTCTTATTATTTCAGATTCACTTCTGAGGTATCCTTCTATTTTTTAAACATGCCAGCTATCAAGGAGTTGAAGCAAATGTGGAACAAATCCATGGAAAATCACTGTGTTATGTGCCTTATACCTTAGTAAAGCAAAACATGATTGGGAAACTGCTGGCTGGAAGACTATAAAGGGAGGATTGGCCAACTGTGCAGGAGCCTGAGCTAGCCAGAAACTGCCAGAGTGCCCAGCTGCTCTGGGTGGGTGACATGGGTCTCTGGAAGGAGAGAGGAAGAGGTGCCAAGGTGTTTTACAGAGTCTCTGCATCAAATAGCACCAGTCCATGGGAGGGATGGAAACTGTAGCAGATTAGCCCTCCTTACTTACTGCTGTCTTGTACATACAGGCTCAGACAAATGACAGCGAATCAGACGCAGAAACTAAGAGAAGGCTGCAGAGATCGTCTGGATCAGAAAGCGAGACGGACGATACCGATGACGAGAAGAGGCCGAAGCGCAGGGGCCGCCCGCGGAGYGTTAGGAAGGATACAGTGGAAGGATTTACTGATGCTGAAATCAGGAGGTGAGGGCCACACGCAGGAGGCTGATCAGAAAGCAAAGGTAGAGAGCCCATGCAGATGGAGATACCCCCAAATTAATATAGGAGAATTCCAGCTATAAGCACACGGTGGTTCCAGTGAAGCTGGTTCATGGGGACAGCTTCTCATGTTCAGAGTTAGGTACCTGGGACTGTGTTTCTCCCAAAGCATTTTTTTTTCTTGGTGAATTCTTCAGCCAGACTGGTTCCTTCCTAAAAGGAATCTTTGTTGTAACTATGCTTACAGGGCTGAGGGGTTGAGCTAATTCCATGTTACAAATGAGGGAGCTGAGCTGCCATGTGATACARAGCTGGAGAAGCTGAGGAGTTTGGCCAGCCTGATATTTTTCTAGCAATAGTGGTGTTGATTTAACTTAAGTGAAAGGCGGGCTCTGTCTGGCAGTATAACCCCGTGAGAAGGAGTGGTCCAGTTGATCAGGGTAGTAATGCAGCTTTTTCTGCAGCGTCTCCTTCAAGTCAGTTGTGGGGCTGAATTCCACAGCATGGTTTTATTCTCATGTTCTTTAATCCCTGAGCTTTTCCCGAAGATCTTTGTCTTCTGGCTCTGCCCAGAGTTCCAGCCAACGATGGGAAAGGAGACTTTGTGAAGTTTCCTGGGCTCCCTCTCCTTCTAATGTATTTTTAAATAGGAAATCGTCAGACTTCTCACATTGTGGTGGCTGCCCCATATCCAGCCCTGAAACCATAGGGAAAGAAGGAAGATGTGAGCAGATGTTCACACTGTGAACTGTATCAAACTTGTAATTTGTATCTACATTAGCAGAAGGAGGCTGAAAGAGCACAGGGTGGAAAAAAATAGGAGGAGAAAGAAGTAATACTTGTTTAAAAATAATCTGTAGTTGAAGCCTGTTGGTCTACTCCCAGCATAAGGCATTGTCCAGTTGCAGCAAAGGTGTCCGACTCTTGCCCTGTTTTAGCCATGACAGTGATTTTCACAATAAAAAAAATAAGATTTAAAAATAGATCTAATCCTTGCCTGCAAACCTCTGTAATGGATTGCTGCATGTTTGGCTCTTACGTGTTGATTTGTTACACTTACAGCCTGAGGTTTAAATTACTGATGACATTGATTTAACACTGCTTTTCTCCTTGGAAAAAAAGAAGTTAATAATTACCATTAGGGTGTTAGCCAAGACTCAYTCCTTTTTTTCATGCTAAAATTATGACTTTTTTTTCCCCACATCTGACAGACATCCAGCATTCACTTTAGTACCGTATTCTTCTCCAGCAGAGGTCACAAAACTCTTCGTGGGGGTTAATGAATTAAGGTTTCCAGTCCTGAATGATTCTTAGCTGATCAGACTCTAATGCCAGGTTAATAACAGGGCAGGCTGTACGTAATATGTTCAAGTGTATTTATGATACTGGAGCCACTTTTTTACAGCTGTTGCTCTGTTTTCTGTTTGCTTAGGTTTATCAAGGCTTATAAGAAGTTTGGGCTGCCTCTTGAACGGTAAGTGCCACCCTGGCTCTGGGGGCTGTCACAGGGGTGGTTGTGCTTCAGAGCACTGCAGTGTGCACTGTTCTGTGGGTGTCGGACACAGACTCCTCACACAGCCCCAAGAAATACCTGGGTGGGCTCAGAAAGCTGCAGCCCTTTCGGAGGCCTCTGAGCTGAGGCTGCAATCCCTACCTAGGTGGTCTGAGAAATGACCTTGTTTTTTCAGCTGGTTGTGCTCTTCTGTTCAGAAAGGCAGGGTTTGGGCATGGGCTTTGGCATGAGGAGATCCAGCCAAGCTGGAGGGACAGAAGGTGTCAGCTTTTGATCATTATTAAATTCAATTAATACAGAATTGGGAGGGTATCAAGAAACTTTGGGCAATTGAAGAGRGAGCTGGTTGCTGCTGAAAGAGACAGTTAATACCTTCACCCAGGTTTTCTTTACCTGCAGTCTCAGAGTCTGCACTTGAGCATCATCATGTAGCCTTGCAGAACAGGTAGTCGGGGCATCTGAGTGTGAGGGAATTCTGCCCACAGCAGGCAGCGAGCTGGAGAGCTGTGGTCAACACAGCATGCAGAATGCAACACAGAATCAGTTACTGAAAACTTTCTTTTTGTTTTTTTCCCCATTTCCCAGGCTGGAGTGCATTGCTCGGGATGCTGAGCTGGTGGATAAGTCTGTAGCTGATTTGAAGCGGTTAGGGGAGCTCATCCACAACAGTTGTGTGTCAGCAATGCAGGAATACGAGGAGCAGCTGAAAGAAAATCCAGGTGAAGGTAGGCAAGAGGCTGTTAAAGTGATGTTCCATGGAGCAGGTGACACCCTTCCCATGCTGGACAGGGTGATATGCCACGTGGCAGCTTAAAGGCAAAGAATAAACCATCTGATCTCTGCCAGACAGATAACATGAACAGAGAGAAACCTCCCAAGTCCTCTGCTCAAACTAGACAGTGCCGTTTTATTGTATTCTTGTCCTCTAAACATAAATTTTCTAGGGGAGATCCAATCCACCAATTTATTTAATGCCACAAGATGTTAYGGACATAAGAGATCATGGGCAAGGTTTCTCTAGCCTTTTTTTCAGAGACCTTTCATCCTGTAAGAGTGCTATAAGTTGATGTGTTTGTTGTTGAACAGGGAAAGGACCTGGGAAGAGAAGAGGTCCCACTATCAAGATCTCTGGTGTCCAAGTCAATGTGAAATCCATCATCCAGCATGAAGAGGAGTTTGAAATGCTGCATAAATCCATCCCCACAGATCCGGAGGAAAGGAAGAAGTGAGTTTCAATGGCTGAACAGGCAATGCAGAAAGAGGCTCAGGGAATTTGAATTTTGTGGTGGAAAGGGACTAGCCTAGATATGTGGATTTGCTTTACCCCCCCGAAGCATTAAAAGTAGCTCATGTTTGAAATGCCTTCAGGTACCGCCTGACATGCCGTGTCAAAGCTGCCCATTTTGATGTAGACTGGGGAGTGGAGGAGGATTCTCGCTTGTTAGTGGGAATTTACGAGCATGGTTATGGAAACTGGGAGCTAATTAAAACAGATCCGGAATTGAAGTTATCTGATAAGGTAGGTTGTTTTGCATGTTGCTTGCATCGGGTCCATGACAGTATTCATAGAGAACATGTTTGATTTGTCCCAGAACCAGATGTTGATGTTTGCAAGCACTCCAAAAATAATAAGAAATAGTAACGAGGAAAACAATGACCTCTGTGGAATGCTGCATGCATGATGGAAGGCAGAGTTATGTTGTTTGATTGTCAGCAAATCTTCTCTGAACAGTACCATATGAACCACACTGAAATGAGGAGGAAAGTAGTAATGCTGACATATGTGGTTATTTGCACATTACAGAGTGTGCATTGCATAATCATGATGATGTTTCCTTGAACATCTCTCAAACACTTGAGGTTGTATCTCTGAAGAGAATTTTTCACGGATTTGACACTGCCTCTGTCATGATTGGTCTGTGCTGACTCTGAGGGTCTGGTTACTTGGATGTTTGGCCAGGGCAGCAAAGCCAGCTGGAGAGCCTGCATTTGGTTCCTGTGTCCCTCAGCCATTCCCATAAGGACTGTTTATGGGGGCCGTGTTGAAATTATCCAGGTTAAAAATAAGGCACCAGCTGTTGTGTGAGCGCAGCRGCGGGGCGGTGGCCTCGCAGCACAGGCCTGGGGAACATCGGGGCGCAGCTCTGCTGCCAACATACTGCGTTCCCATGACATCCCCCCAGCGTTTCAGAAAAGAGTGGGCTGCTGCTGAGAGCCTTCCAACATGAACTTCAGAAGGCCTTTTTCRTTGGAAAAAAATTCCTGAGACACACCATCAAAATTGCAGTAAAGTAGGAAGGTGCCTTAGGTGGCAAGTTGAGAAACCCTGCACAAAGCTGCTGCCTTGCAGCCTTGTTTTCCAATCAACATTCCCTGGCTSTATCACTACCATATCAATGTCTCAGGCTGCCAGAGGAAAACAGCCTTGTGACAAGGCTGTCATAAACAAGTCTGGTATGTCAAAATGCAGAGTGAACTCAATTTTGCAATATAAGCTCCCAGGATAGTTTGCAATGTTTTTTCTTTCTTTTTTTTTTCCTTCTGCAAAAGCCCAAGGTAGGGATCTTTGCAGTTGCTGGGAGCTTTCCTAATGGCAAAAACAAGCAGAGTCTCTGTGGAACATGGTAAAGCATATGAGAAATGTTTAAGCCTTCTGTTTCTCTAGAAGGTGCAGTATCTCCAACCCTTTGCTGCTCTGGAGGGACCGTTGACCGTTGTATTTCACTTCCTGTTGAGGTTTGATAGGTGCATGTGGGTGTATTTCCTTTTTTTTTTTTTTTTTCCTTTATCAAAGATCCTACCTGTTGAGACAGATAAGAAACCTCAGGGAAAACAGCTCCAGACCCGGGTCGATTATCTACTGAAACTACTGAAGAAAGATCTGGACAAGAAAGAAAACATGAAAGATGGGGAAGAGGTGAGGAACACGGGTACTTGATTCTGTGGATTTCAGGATGAGTGGTTCGATGGTGGGAGGCGAGACAGACTGTATTCCCAACTCGGGCAGTAATTTCTGCATGAGGAACTGTTGTCTGAGCACTCTGTGATACCGAAATGATAATTGGTAGAGGACTGATAACCACTGCACTAATGGATGGACTCCAGCATGACACACTAATTCTAGATTGAATTTTCCGCTTTGACGATTAGAAGCTGAGACTGTGCGAGCTGAGTGTGCTCTGTGTACAAACGTCTGTGGGAAAATTGGGGATGGTCATGCCTGTTTAATCAAGCTATTTTTGAGCAGTGGATACCACTGCAGTTCTTAAAAAGTTTCAGAAAATAGTGAGTGCTAACTACACTCTCAGCATTCAGTAAGGGACACTTTGAGCTCCAGAGACAGGGCATAATTTGGTCTGGAATATATTTTTGGATATATTCTGTTTTCTGTTCCTTTTACTTGGAAGTTGTCCCATTATGCGTTCTGTTAAATAGCTGAAATACCTGGTGACAGTGGAGATCAGGTAGCCTCCTTCTCTGTCACCTCAGTGTCATCATTTTGTTTGAATCAATTTATAGATGTTTGGGATATTCCCTTGGCCCCTCAGATGTCACAGACAGATCTTTTTTCTGGCTGGAATTTCATCATTTAATTTCATCCGTGACCCATTAGGCTTCCTGGGGCTGTTCAGGCTTCCTGCCACAAGCAGGACTTGCAGCTGTGCATGAGATGTTGGTGGGATGGGATATGTCTCCAGGAAGCAGCTACGGCTCTTTGCTTGCTCTGACTTGCTCTTTGTTTTCTCCAGGGCAAACTGAGGAAGAGGAAACCACGAGTGAAGAAAGAGAACAAGGCTCCCAAAGTCAAGGATGAACATGGGAATGAGCTCTCATCTCCTCGGCATTCAGACAACCAGTCAGAAGAGGGTGAAGTCAAGGTGAGTTGACTTGGAGATAGCAGCTTTGGGGGTTTCTTTGGGCTATGTTGCTACAGAAACTCATCTTGAAAAGCTCCTATTGYAAATGCCCTGTAGATTCAGGGGGAGCTGTAGAGTGTGTTCTCATAAGAACTTGGGCCTGAGAGGGATGTTCTCCCACTCCTTTGAGTTAGCACCCTAAGTGGTTTTGGTGGATCCTAGAATAGCCACGTGCATCTGTATAGTGCCTTGGAGGAAAGGTTGTCTTAGGACAAAGTTTTTTGGCCTTATAAAGGAGGGAAAGAATTGTTTCCCTCTCCTTTTCAGTACGTCAGCCAATGCTGAAGCAAGTGTACCAGGGTCATGCTGTTGCTTAGAAAAGTGTCTCTGAGTGTTTGGCTTGTAGCCTGAGGCTTGTTGTTCATGCTCTGATCAGTATCTACCTTATGGGTAGTTACTGAGTGTTCTCCAGTGCAGCTGGCCTAGGCAGTGCTTCTCTGGAGCTTGCCAGTTAGTTACATATTGGTACTGATCTAATTTTTATGCCCTTCTGTTAAGGGCTGGGTGGATGGATTTGCTATCTGGTTAGTAGATGTGCAAATATGGCTCAAAAATCATCTGCTTTTCGTGGATGCAAGTTTTATGGGAGACCCTGTGTGCAACGGGAGAGACCCCAAATTAGACTGTGCTTTGACTGCTTTTCTAGGAGGATGGCTTGGAAAAGAGCCCAGTGAAAAAGAAACAGAAGAAGAGAGAGAACAAAGAGAACAAGGAAAAACAGACAAGCACTAAGAAGGAAAAAGAAAGTGATAAAGAGAAAAAGAAGACAAAAGACAAGAAAGAAAAGGTATGTGAGACTCTCATAAGCAGTCTGAGAGTGCATAGGAAGGTCTCTGAGGGGCAAGACGTGAGACTTGAAATTTGTAAAGGCCCTGTGAGGAGACATCAGTGAAGCACTGCAACATATCCCTTTTCTCTGTCTCCTGACTTTCTTACTGAGGATAAAAGGCAATGTGTCCTGAAGCTTGTGGAATGAGAGAAGACAGGGAGAGGAGATTGATCAGACTATCTTTAAAACACAGCAATTGGTGTGATGATAGTAATACATAGAACAGCTCATGTTGAGGAAGAAGGGAAGAGGATCCTGGAGTGCTCCGTTCAAAGTGATGTTCAGCTGTGATTTATTGTGGAGTTGGCAGCTGTTGGTCTGTGTTCCCCCTCTAGTTTAAATTCACCTAGAATAACCCAACTACCTAAACTATTGGGCAACTGTGAGTTTGGCCATAGAGGGCTCAGTAGATGGTGTTTCAAAAGCAGTGCTATATTCTGGACCAAAATGTCCCTTGAATTTTGGGTACAGTTCTTCAGTTCTTAGCCTGGGTTCAAATTGGGAGAGAGGTAAAAGGCTCTATAATAATTACCTGAAATACCTGTCCGAAGAACAGGTAGGTACTATATGCCCAGTATGTTTTGACATTGAGGTTATAAGTACAAACCAAGCTTTAATTTATATGTAGGGGAAAGTGTGGTTTTTTTTGTTTGTTTGTTTTTTTTTTTTTTTTTTTTTTTTTTTTTTTTTTCCCGTGGGATGCTTTGGGGAAAAATAAAGCCTTTTGGATGGAGAATGGGGCTGACCATGAAGCAGAAAGCTAGGAGAAATAGACCTATTTATAGAAGTTGCCAATTAATTTTTTTGTTTTTTTTTTTTCCCCCTTGATTCTGAAGGACTTTGACCACAGATGAGTCACAGAGGTCAAAATTTGCACTCATCAGGCCATGATGTCAGGTTGCTTTCCAGAGAGTTAGAGGGTCTGAGGACTAGTGATGTCACATGAAGTTGCAGGTGTTCATAAACATCAGGCTGAGCACTGCCCTATGGAGGGGATATATATTCTTTAGCTTAATCTCTCTTCCAACTCCTCAGAATTTTGTGGGTTTTTTTTCTTTATTATTACTATTTTTTAATCCATGTAAGTATAAGCATCGGATTCATGTCCAAAACGTTCACTTCTCTGTGTTCCCTCAGGGATGATCTAAAGCTAAACAGAGACATTGCAGCAAAACAGTTTGAGATCTTGGGAGGAAAGCTGTGGGAGCAGTGCCCAGGATTTAACAAATGCCAGTAACAATAGTGTGAAGGTTGTTGGATCACTTGGGATCCTGCAGTCTTGGCTGATGTGTAAAATTTGTCCTTTTAAAGCCTAAAGGTGGTGAAACCAAATCTGGAAGTAAAGGGAAGAGATCTCAAGGTCCCGTCCACATTACAGCAGGGAGTGAACCGATCCCCATTGGAGAAGATGAGGACGATGATTTGGATCAAGAAACATTCAGCATAGTGAGTATTTCCTCAGGGAGCCAGAGGGGACAGTAGCAGAAAGCCCCAGGAAGGTGGCTGGAGTTTGCTTGCACCTTTTCCAAGGCCATGTGTAAGTGTCAGGATGCGTGCACAGCACTAATCCACACATGCACTCGTGGGGAGACTGTCCTCCTTCATGTTCCCCTGTGATTCCCTCTGGCCACTCAGAGACCATCACCATAAAAAAACAACAAAAAATTGTACAGGAGTTGCTCACGCAGACTCTTCCGTGTCAGCCAGTTAGCTGCTGTCAACGTCATCTCAACTGGAAGAGCTATCAAAGCTCTTCTGAATTTTATGTGCCGTGGCTAACACATTGCTGTTTTCACAGCTGATTTCTCCTTGCCTAACAGTCAAACAAAGCTAATACCACATGTTAATGAACTTTTTCCAGCTCTGATTAACAACAGTGTGAGCTCTGTGCCAAATGAATCACCTTGTGCTCTCTGTTGCTTATTCAAGTGCAAGGAAAGGATGAGGCCAGTGAAGAAAGCACTGAAGCAGCTCGATAAGCCTGATAAGGGACTGACGGTTCAAGAACAGCTGGAGCACACACGCAACTGCCTCCTAAAAATAGGGGACCGCATCTCTGAGTGCCTTAAAGCTTACACTGACCAGGATCATATCAAGCTATGGAGAAGGTGAGAGAATGTCTTCATATATATATGTATGTGTGTATATATATATATATACACACATATATATGTATATGAAAGTTGTACTCAAGGGCTGGTGAGTTTGGCATAGTAGGTATGCTATTTTGCTCTTATTAACCTGTTCTCGTTAAAGAAGTGTTGTTTTCCCTAGCCCCCTCAGTCCTTGATCAGTCTCAGATAAAAGTTATGTCTGTATCAGCATGTTGTGTTGGTCTCGCTTAGTGATTTTCATTAGTTTAGTTCAGCCAACACAAAACCCTTTATTTTACTCTGAAAAGCTCAGAGTTTGGACCATTCTCTCCTGGAATGGAAGGAGAAGTTTCCCCTGAGGGTAGAACTGATTTGATGTTGGTTGGACACAGGCCTTTAAATGGTTCAGCCCCTGTGTAGACAAAGCTCTGGGCATTTTTATGTGTTCAGAGCTGGGAAAAAAAAATCTCAGACCCACGGACTAGCCATTGGCATGACCCTTCACATTGCAGGAGGGCTGCCAAACTATGGACTCAATTCTCAACTCAGCTGGAGACTGTAAGATTTTGTGATGTTTCTGTCCATTGGCTCCCAATCAGTGTAGTGGGGGGATGATTTCCTTTTTCCCATCTTTGACCTTCCCTGTATCATCTGAGGTCCTCTGGGGTGGGATTGTCTTGTCCTGTGTGTTTGAATGGGAGAAACCTCTGAATAGGAATCAAACAGTGGGAAATTCTGCAATGGCAACACACAGATTTGGATAGGGACATCTAGGTCGCCTGCTAGAGGATCTTCACCAGCTGTTTTGAGGACACCAGAGAAGAAGATGGCAGTTAAAATGTTCATTTAGCAATTAATAGAAAATGTTAATGTCATTCCAGGAACTTGTGGATATTTGTGTCAAAGTTCACAGAATTTGATGCCAGAAAACTACACAAACTCTACAAGATGGCYCATAAGAAAAGATCGCAGGAAGAGGAGGTGAGATGTGATGTGTGTTCCCTTAGCGAGGAAGAAGTCAGGAAGAGCTGAGATTTTCCTTCTCTTCTCTGTCCTGTCCTTGCTCCTTGCTCTGGTTCCAACAGGACTCGGTGAATTTGACAAACTACTTGTAAAAYTTTGGGTCAGAATCCAAGACCTGTTTTCCTGCAAGAAGTTTATTAGCACTGCTCTACCTCTGTGTTTTGTAGAACAGATTTTTGTGCTCTTTTTAAAACTTGCTACACTTGAAATGTTGATACCTACCATATCTTTATTTTATGTGGGTTTTCTTTATTGTCATTGGGCATACTGTAATTGTCTTAAAATCCAAACAGCCCTGGTTGGTTTTGCCGCCTTTTTTATGTGGAATTTCTCCTCTCATCTAAATCTGCTTGTCACCTTTATGACTTTGCCCTGGCTGCTTTGACCAAGAAGGAGCATTGCTTAGTATRACACAGCAGTGTGGGTTGACCATAAGAGTAAGAAGACTGAGGGTGCTGCCCTGTGAAGGATACAGGTTATAGAAGTAGAGCTGTGGGGGCAAAATTGCGTTTGTCCTGCCCTACCCTTGCACCATTGTGTCCATGCTCGGACAGAGTTAATTCACGAAACTTCCRTAAAGAAGCAAGTGGCCCACAGTGCAGGGAATGTGCAGACAAATCCAGAGCCTGACASATGAGGCCTCTACTCACATAGTCTGAATCTTCTGTTGTGAAAGCGGTCGAACTGTAACCCTCTCCCTTGTGCCTGGCAGGAGCAGAAGAAGAAGGAGGACATGTCCAGCATGAAGAAGCCCTTCCGCCCGGAGCCGTCAGGCTCCAGCCGCGATTCTGTCATGTCCCAGTCTCACGTGCCTCACAATCCTCATTCCCAGAAGATCCACATGCCCCCTTCCCATGCCCAGCAGCAGATGCACGGACACCCACGTGACAACTACGGCCATCCCAACAAGAGACATTTCAGCAACACAGGTGAGTCCTGCACTGGGAAGCTGGACAGAGCTATCCATGCTAATGTAATGGCTGTTTGCCTGTGGATGCAAATCTTCCAGGACTTGGCTCTGGTCACGTTTAAAGACGTAGATCTCATGTTGGAGAGGATGGGATGAGACAGAACATATATTTTCACTTATTGCTGGACTAGAAAACACAATGATGCGGGGATGAGAAGAGTATAAGAACAGGACAGGAAAAGATTGGCTAGAGTAATGATAAAGAAATTAAAAGAATAAAATTGGGTCCGTATAGTTAAGGGAGGAGAAGGGTAAAGGGACACAGTAATAGTTGTGAAATTTGTACAGGGTGCTGCAGACAGGAAGACACTAAACTGTTCTTATTTCTTTGAGAGCTGAGCAAAGAAGTAATGGACTTAAATGAAGTATAAAGGACTGTTGTCTGTGCTTTCATCGTTGCAGACCGAGGAGACTGGCAGAGGGATCGAAAGTTCAACTATGGAGGCAACAGCAACCAGATGTGGGGCGGGGAGCGGCATCACCAGTATGAGCAGCACTGGTACAAAGACCACCACTATGGGGATCGTCGGTCTCGCGGGGAGCCCCATCGAAGCTCTGGGAACTACAGACCAAATAACCTCTCCCGCAAGAGACCCTATGAACAGTACAACAGTGACCGAGACCACAGAGGCCACAGAGATTATTACGACAGGTAATTTTTGCCTGCTCCAAAAGCCTGGGAGAAGTTTGCAGCAATGTCCTCTGACACAGTGGACAGATTTTCCTTGGGGCAGGCAGTTGTGGGGGGACATAGGCTGTGGATTCAGCTTTGGGAGTTTGAGTCGTAGTCCAGAGACACATAGTGAAAAACAAAAGTTCGTTTGTTGTGTAAGGCCTATGTAAACAGCCCAGGGGTGCAGCAACTGGCCTGTCTTGGCTGTGTTAGGCTACTGGCCTGCCTGATCTTAGGCACTTCGACCTTTGGGAGCTGCAGCTCAGTGATACGTAGGATTTTTGGCAGTTACAGTACTATTTGGGCCTGCCATTAAAGGCAAGGTCTGCCAAGTTTGCATGGTGAATTGAGTTTGCTCTTTTGGACTGTTACTGTCACTGGATAAGGCTTTAGTTTTGCTGTAGTACCTAAAGCCTCAGATTTGGCTGCACCCGCTCTCTCAGACTTGGGCTGCACCAAAATCCCACGTCCTCCAGGAAGATCCAGCCGGGTGATGATGTTCCCCTTTCCCTGCAGTGCCAACCAGGCACTGTGACTTTGTGTTCCCTCCTTTGTGCTGTATGCCAGCGAGGCTGCCAGAAGCCACTTGTGCATGCCACCTAGCAGTGGATAAAGTGGTGGGCAAGCAACTAGATTAGCCTGATAGAGGGGCAAACATGGAGGTGTGGTTCACTAGCAGCTTATCAGACTTTTCTAGGGCTATGAACTTGCTTAGCTGCATTGTCCAGGGACAGAAATACCCATCCCCTGGTCCTCAGAAGGGGAAGGGCTTTATGAGAACCATGAGGAACTGATCTCCACTCATTCGTTTTCTTTCTCCAGGCACCATCATGATTCCAAGCGTCGACGATCCGATGAGTTCAGGCCTCAGAACTACCACCAGCAGGATTTCCGACGCATGTCAGATCACAGGCCACCCATGGGATACCATGGCCAAGGACCTTCGGACCATTACCGGTCCTTCCACACAGACAAATCGGGAGATTATAAACAGCCTCTCCCTCCACCTCACCCTGCAGTGTCGGACCCTCGCTCACCCCCGTCTCAGAAATCCCCTCATGATTCTAAGTCACCCCTTGATCACCGGTCACCCCTGGATAGGTCATTAGAACAGAAAAATAATCCAGATTATAACTGGAATGTACGSAAAACATAAAGTGACCAAGAGGGGAAAGCGTACGTCTGAAATATTTGGTCTGATGCAACAGCGGCTGGTTTCTCAAACCAGTAGCCAGGAACTCTGACCATGCTGCTATCATCTTGCTGGGTCAAGGAGGATTTTAGGGGAGCAGGTGGAGGAAGGTTCTCTCTAGCTCTCAGTTCTGGTCTGGATTCCAGTTTTGTTTTCCCCCCTTCTCCAGTTGAATGTTGGAACCAGGCTTGCTGCCTGCTGGGAGGAAYGGGTGACATCCTTTGCTTTGGTTTATTTTTCCCCAGTCTGATGGACTTGAGTGAATTTTTTCCCAGCCACAGAGTTTCCCCAGAACCAAGAAGGTGGATTGATGCTGCTTAGATTGTGCAGATGGCTGTGTGCCTGCTCTGACTTGATGTTACATGACAGATGCTGCTTTGGAATTGGGGATAAACTGGTTGGGCTGGGCCAGGCATGTAACCAGCATAGGGCAATGAGAAGATATGACTAGGGAGAGACAGTGGAGTCCCTCCAGAGCCAAACTTCTCCTATTGCAGGGTTTGGCTGCAAGGAGGGGCTCAGCATCTCTGCAGAGTCACTCCAGAGGAGTTGGACCCATGMTGGTGACAATCCACAGCTTTCCTGGCCACATTAGCATTTCTCATGTCTGTATCCATTTCAAGAAACTGGCTCTGCTTTGAGTGCCATTGTGTCCTCTGCAACAGAAGAGGAGCAGGGAACCCTCCACCCACCTCCAGAGCTGGAACTAGGCAAATCTTGGCTCCAGAGAGCTTGAAGAAGAAACAGGCTTTCATAGTCAAGGCTTAGTTCACGTGTAAGCAGTAGGAATTGGGATGAGATCAGTATTTCCCAGTGCATAAGGCTCAGGAACTCAGAACTCCTCTCCTGACACTGGCRGCTTGGATGGTCCAGTAACTAATGCTGTCTGGAAATAGCAAAGTACCAGGCAAAAGATGCATCTAGGCATTTGGGGGTCCTGATATTCCTAATGTCCCTGGCCCTGAGTGCCCCAGTCTTGGAGAGGAGTGAGGGAGAGCGAGGAGTTCAGGACTCCGGGTACAGAGGGAAAAGAATGATTTGCAGTCCAGCTGAATGGACTTCAGAGGAAACATTCATCCAAAGTATTAGAATCAGTGTATTATGAAGAATAATGTTCAGCGTGGAGAGTGTAATATGGTGATAGTGATTATAGCACTGATTCCTGGCCGAAACTAGATTCAGTGATGTGGGTTTTTTTTTTTTTTTTTTTTTTTGTTGAAGCTCTTCATTAAAATTGTGATGACCCTTGAGATTAAAAAGCAGTTGGGCTGCCCAGAGCATGGTGTCTGGAGGTGTATCCCATCTCCTAGAGCTCAGTATTAAAGATCAGGCTTGTTCCACACTGCTTCCTTTTGGTAAGGGGCAAATATTGGGCGTCTCCCTAAGATGTCAGGTGTAACCCTGGTAAGCAGTGATGTCYTTTCGGTGAAAGATGGAGGAGAGATGGATGTTCATAACCTGCTTGTCTGCCTTGCTGCTGTTGTGCCTACTGCACTTTGGAAGGCCACACACAAATCAACACTAATAACCCCCAAGTCTCCCAGCTGCTTGGTGCTGAAGGAGCTGTGTTCCTTGTAATCTGTTGTGATCATGGCATGTTCCCTGCTAAGTGGGTACGTCCCCCATTAAACCCTTTGAGAAAGTATCCATGATTTCTTGCGCACGGAGCAATTGCACGATTGCCCATCCTTGTGCCACAAGAAGACGTGTGCCCAGCTGCATGTTTGTAGTTTGCTCTCTCTAGATGGGGTTGCTTAACCCCCTACTGTGATACTCAAAAGAGGGG
Organism: Nothoprocta perdicaria; assembly: GCF_003342845.1. Taxonomy (NCBI): domain Eukaryota; kingdom Metazoa; phylum Chordata; class Aves; order Tinamiformes; family Tinamidae; genus Nothoprocta; species Nothoprocta perdicaria. The sequence continues at coordinate 702,575 of NW_020455488.1, forward strand.
TGGCCCTCTGACATATGTCCTATCAGCGAGGATTTTGGCAAGCAGGGAGTCCTCCTGGGACCATTCCCAAGGTCGATGCAGAGAGGCATCAAGTCATGGCTCTGAGAAGCAAGGAAGTATTCTCCATTTTCTTTCTTTTTTTTTTTTTTTTGTTTGTTTGTTTGTTTAATTTTCTGAGCTTTCCCCCTGACATACCAGAAGCARTTCTGCTTCTGTAGGAGTGAATCTGTGGAGTCCACTGCCCCAAAGAAGCGTGACACGTATTTGTGTAGTAAGGGGAACGGCAAGTCTTCCACAGTCTCCATGGAGCTGCAGGGCGATGGGAGGAGTTGAAATAATGCATTTCCACTGCCTTTTCACTACGGTGCGTTGACAGGCGCACCCACTGCAGGGTTCTACAAAGAGGTCCTTTCTTTTCAGAGGTATTAGCTTTTACTGTGAACATGGAAAAAACCTCCTCACTCAGAAGGGCGAGGAGGAAATGCTCTTTTCAYTCACATGCATCCATTGTGATGGACAGTTTGTGCCATAACAGTTGTAGCAAAAGGCAATACTGGCCAAAGCAGTGTTACTGTTGGTGCAGGAAGACTTTGAACCCCAACAAGAGGTATTTTTCTATATCTGCATTTGAGGGGTTCTGCTTGTCTTGGGTTTTAGGCATGAAATTATCAAGGGTTTCCTTCTAGAAACCAGGGCAACAGCAAAAGCTTTATCTGTATCTGATGAAGAGCTGCCCCTGCTGTCCTGTTAGCTTGATACTAACAGTCACATTGTTCTGTAATGGTGAGTGGATCTTCATTGGGTTTGGCCTAAAAGAGCTTGAACTGGACTGGGGAGGGAGGGAGTCCTCCCAAGCACACACCTGTGTTTTATGTCCCCTCAAAATAGGGACCATAACCAGATGTTGTCACTTGGATGTGAGTGCGATGGGAGGGGATGGGTCCACAGCCATAATCTTCACTACAGTGTTTGTGGCAGCATCTGGTACAGCTGTTCTTCCCAAACCAGCTGCAGGGTTCCTCTAGCCTCCTTGCAGGAAAAGTTGCAAGTAGCACCCTGCTGTGTTTTTTTTTTTTTTTTCCTCCAAGAAAAAATCTTTTTTTTTTTTTTAAGGATTTTAAAAAGATTTTAAAAAATCTTTAAAATTTGGCTGAGCCCTTTGGGAATGGTGTAAAATTATGAATTCACATGACGAAAGTCCTGCAGGCTAAAAGCTGCTGCAGACAGGTAGTGCGATGCCCAGTTGAAGTGGGTACTTAATAGCTTTTTGAAGTCCATGYGAACAGCCTATGGGATCCACATAGAAGTACTGTTCTGCTTTCACCCGTTTCCTCCTGACCTGCAAGTCCCCACCCGGGAGAGAAGGACTCTTACTGTAAAATTGTGGACTTTTAAACCTGTTGACTAAAAACAATAATTAATATTAATTTATATTTGTGAAAAAATGCCACTGTCCTAGTGATTTCTGATGTAAATATGTTGTTTATATAGTATGTATTAAATTTTCCTACATTGTAAAACTGCTGTACTTTTGATTCTTGTATATTAAAAAGTGTTACTGAGATTTTCAGAACCTCGCCAGCTTGGTGTGTCTGGTGGTGTCCTACAGTCCCTTTGATGAAATAGAGCCAGGCTGGACACTGTGAGCACAGAGTGCGTGCTTAGAACTGGAGATGTCATGGGATGTCAGGATCGTCTCCTGTAAGCCATAGGGTGGATGGATGTTCTCGCCATGCAGTTCAACTGTTTTATATAAGCCTGTCTGTAGTGATAAAGGGCTAATGCAGACTTGAGAACTGCTGCAGAGGGGAATTTCCACCTGACTGGGTGTTTCCTCATGTTTTCCATGTGTTTTCTCTCCAGTTGCCACCATGATTTTGGAGTGGACCGACTTTTATAATAATAGCTTTATCCAACATCCCATCTTCTGGATCTGTGGAGATGCGTGAACTTTTTGACATGTTCTTGAGGAAATTTCCGTGCGAGTCTGGCRTTCCCCATATATCAGTGGAGCTCCCAGTGGGATTTGCCTCTTTCTGCACCAGGGAACAGCAGCACATCAGCATCAAGCTCCGCAGGTTACTAGGTGAGGAGCGAACACGTATTACGTGCTGCAGCCTGGGGGCAGCTTTGCCTTGGTCTCCAGTAACTTGGTCCTTGTCTGGTTTAATCAGAGACAAACAYGCGGCCGGGGCCCTGCCAAGAACCAGCGCGGGGTTGAACCACTCCTCCAAAGCTGTAAGAGCTCATTGTAAGAAAGGCTTTTACTTCTCACACCTGTAGCCCCTGGATTCAGGCCTTTTCCAGCCTCCCTCGCGGTGGAGAGGAGCCAAGCTCCAGCCAGGAGTGAGGTTTCACAGCTGAGTTATATGCCCCTGACAAATGGGTTTCCTCATGGAAAGACTGACGGAGCCGCCCGCGGCGGCGCTTTGGCAGGGAGTGGTGTCTGGGCTCGTGAGAGGCCCGGCCGGGCGGCGCGGGAGGCTCCCTGAGCGCCGGGGCGCCCCACGCGCTCGTGCCCCGTGAGGCGAGCCCCAGCAGCCTGGGCCACAGGAGAGGTATTTAAGATGAAGTGCTGCAATAACACAGCATGGGTGGCTGACAGTGACGAGAAGCTCCCCACACAGGAGAGGGCTGTGCCGTTTGCTGGCAGCAACGTGCCCGGCCTCACGGCCAAGGCCTCGGCGCCCGGCACCCCGTGCGCTCCTGCCCGGTACAGCCGCAGCGGGGCTGGTTCTGTGCGATCCAGGGCAATGTCACTCTCGACCAGCCCAGCCTGAGGGCCAAGGCTCGAGGGGAGTCCGTGGGGTAGCCATGCCCAGGGTATGTGGCTTTTTGGGTCCTCTGAGGCGAGAGATCTTTCTGATGCAGAAAGGACTCTGCTTTTCAGTCCGTACTGACTGAAACATGCCGGAGTTGACCCTCTAGAGGGCAGCCACTTCCCAGCAAAAAGACGGGTTTTGCTGAACCCTCTCCTGATAGCAGGGGGGAGGGCCATGGCCACCTCCAAGCACCGCGCCCTTGGCCCTGTGCATATGGCTGGGCTCAGGACATGGCCTCACGTGGGGGCCGCACAGCCCCGGCCCCACAGCCCCTGCCTGCGGGGCAGGGTGCCCAGAAGGGCTGGAGATCTTTATCCCAAGGAGCAGAACCATAGGCAAGGGGTGGAGGTGGCTGCGAGGGGTTCTCTTCTCTTCCAYGCTCTCTCCTAACTTGGATGTTCTTCCTGAAACTTACTCCATGCTGCTCAGGGCTGCTGCAGCCGGGCTGTGCTTGGGTCTCCCGTTTCTGGAGCGTTAGGGAGGCTGGAGGGATTCAGGCTGCAAGCCACGTASCAGCACCAAGGGGCCAGCACTCCTTTCCACTGAGCTTATTGCCAGGGGTCCAGGGCCTTTCTGACGTTTCTAAAGAACTGTGGCAGCCTCTGCTTAGCTAAGTGGGAGTCCCCATGGCAGGAAAAGGAACAGGAGCTGTTGGAGGAGAGAGTGCAATGGCTGAGTCTTGAGCAGGGCTGGGTTTTCTTTAAAATGTTGCTGTGCCTTCTGCCTGTGTGGATGTGTTTGGCCTTAACAGCCTCCTGGTCCCAGCTGCCGAGACCCAGATTTCTTTAGCTTTCTAAAAGGGGATAATTAATGCTAAAAGGAACRATAGTTTTGGTTCCCGCTTTAGAGGGTGGTAACAGACCCGGTTTGGGCCAAGAGCTGAGCTGCAGGTGCTCATTCCTGGGGATGGGGAAGGAGGGAGACTCGAGCATCTTGTGTTGTTGCAGGTTTGCCTTCTTTCACAGCTCACCTCATTACTTACATTTACCTCCTCCCACACACCCCTTTTTTATTTTCTTCATTTGGMTGTAGATAAATAAGACCCCAGAATGAGAGTTCAGGGCACAGAAGGTGGGGTCCACGGGTTGCAGACTGCAGAGACAATGCAGCAGAGCTGAGGGCGTTCGCATCTTCAAGGACAAGACAGCACCATGCAACACACAAGGAACAAAAGAGACCCACAAATTTATTGTCAAAAAAATCCTCAAATTTTACTTGCATTTTTCTCAATAAATAATTTACAGTATATACACGCGGTGACACTCCCATGGGTCTGAATGCAGGGAGGAGGTGGGAACATTCTCATAACGCCACCCTCCGCCTTGCCTACCTATTATTTTGTTTGTTTGTTTTTGTTTCCAAGTATCAGGTCTTTCTTGGCCACACTTCATCTTTAACCAGAATTGGGTCAAACAAAACCAAAATAAAGTGCTTCACTGTTTGCTTCTAAAATATGGATACCCCCAACTAAACCACCATAGTACAGCTGACCACCACTGGAGCGCTCACCTGGAGAGAGGGGCACAGGGCTATGAGATAATGATAGACTTTTCTGGGCTGGAAATTAGCCCAAAACCACAGCACAACCTGCCTTAGCATGATGGCTTTTTAGGAAGCAGAAGTCATTTGGGAAGTAGTAACACATCACTACCCTGCTGCCCGGCTCAGCCCGCTTTGAAGGAGTGCCGGCTCCTCASAGGGATGCTTTAAAGCCTAGTAGGGTTATCTGTGGGGGTAACAGGTTGAGAAGCAAAAGTCTCCTTTTATGCAGCGACAAGTTTTGGCTTTCAGAACTTGCATATCCAATTTCTAGGGGAGACAAAAACTTGGCTCTTCACTTAGGAAAGGAAACAAAAAGTCCTGGCCTCAGCTAAGCCATTAGTGCATCGGGAAGCTGCCGCCCTGTGTGGCATTAACCCATCCAGTGCCACGGTCCAGTAGTTGGTCTCCTCAGTGCCTCCAAACTGTGATATCCTTATTTTAAAATCTCCCTAGACAGAATACCTGGGGCATCAGCAAACAAAGCAAGGAGCAAAGTAGTAAACACATCTTTTTTTTTTTTTTTCCACTTCTTCCCTTAAACATTTAAAAAAACAATTACATCTCTTCATCTGTACAGTCACACGAGATCAATGCCAGGGCTCTATATATTAAAAAGACAATATAAATTACATCCATCGACACAATTTTGCATTTCTCTGCTGCTTTACAAATGGAGCTCTAGAGCTGTTAGGACACACTGAATAGTCACGTTAAGTATTTACATCAGGCTGCCTCTTGGCACCAGTTCAGACTGCCAAATGTCCCCCCTCTTTTGGTGATAGCTTGTTTCATCGTGCCTGGAGACCACCCTGGAGAACAGGAGCTCCCCCCATAGTTTGGGGCTGATTTCAGGGAATTTCCCACTAAGGAATGGAGGCGAAATCTATAAAGAGGTCTCCAAGACGCAGACCAATGGTGGTCTTGCCGCTTGTTCAGTGAGTGTTGAGGTGAACCACAGAGGAGCACGGGGAAGAAGAAACAGGCAGCCTACACCATGGAGGAGGAGGAAGATTACTGATGGTTTCAAGCCAGGGAACAGACATTTGGGAGCTTTTGGGAAAGGGTGTGTGGGGGGGTCCTCTGCTGCATCCAGTCTCCTGGCTGGCTTTCTAACATGGCCCCGTTTCAGATTCAAGCCCAGCAGGGCTTCAGGTGCGACAGGTCTGAAACGGGGTAGCAAGTCATGCCTCAGGACTAGGAGAGGAGCAGAGACCTAGCAGCAAACAAACAGGGAGCGAAGCTCCGGCTCCRCCCGCGGGGCCCGGCTGGCTCGTGGGCTTCCCTCGCGAGCTCTCGGGGCGGGCGCAGGCCCTGCCGCTGCCACGGCGCCGGGGAGCCTGCGGATCGGCTCTCCCCGCCAACCAGCCTCCCYGCTGCCCATTTTAAGCGAGCAAAGGGCAAATGGCGCAAGAACTTCTCCAGTGCTGGGCGAAAGTTGAAGAAACCGCTTGAATACTAGCCAGGTTCCTCCTGTCACAACCAGGAGTCCTCAGTGGATCTGGGCATGGGCATTAGGCAGCAGGGAATGTTAAAACCCGCTGAGCGAACCAGCCCAGGGAACAGGCTAAAAGAGGGGATGCCCTTCGAGCTGCAGTGACCACCAGGACTTGAGGAGCGTGTCCYGCTGTGACCAGAAGCTGCCTCGTGCCGCTGGCCACAGGGCAGGAGAGCCCAGCACCAGCAAAACGCTGTGTCCTTTCCCTTTGGCCCCCGCTCTCCCTGTCCCTAACGCCGCTTGGCACCGGTGCTTGCAAAGGAGCAGGATTACCCTCAGAGCTGGCTGTGCCAAACAGGCCGCTGAAGGGGCCACAGGCCCTGGCCCCATCCTGCCTCCTCACGGGCACTGCACCCCTAACACAAAGCCACGGTCACAAACGCCAACGTCACAGTCACCACGAGCATTTTCAGTACCACGAGGGAGCACTAAGGGGAGGCTGGTGCTCCCCGACATCCATACTACTGGGAGGAGGAGGAGCGGGGGAGGTGGGGAAGTGCCACGTGAGGTATAGTCCAAAAAAAACACTCCTAACCGGTCCCGGGGACAGCACGTTCCTCCTGGGCAAGAACTGGGAAGGGGAAAGGCCAGCACTGAAGAGAGGCGCTGAGATTTGAGGACAATCCTTTAGCTCCCAGCTGGATCTGCTATCCAACCTCTCACTGTCCAGCACTGCCGTCATGTCACCCCTTCCTGCTCCCCTCTTCCCACTCTACACGGCACGTGGGAGTAAACATCTATAACAACACTGACCACCACTGACTCAGACACAGCAGGGCTGCCCAGAGGGCGAGGAGGGCCCGAGGACGCCGCGAGGGAGCCGCGTTGCCAGCACTCAGGTCCCGTGTCCTTTCATAGAGGTGCAGTTTTTCCTTGTTGGAGTGAAGCATCTTCACATCCTCAAAGGCGTAATAAGCAGCCAGCATGAAGTTGACATCCCCTGTGGTGAGGAGGTCGAAGACGCAGGACTGGAAGTAGAGGTCCTCTACGGGCAGCTTTTCCCTGCACTTGGCTGTGGCCGTTTCATACGTGAAGGCCTCGGGGGCGGCGGGGAGGACGGGCCCCTTCCTACGGGTGCGGCCCTCCGTGGCCTGAGGGGAACGGAAGGTCTGGACATCAATCTGCTGGTTGAGCGGGCAGCCGCGGAGACACAGGTAGAGGCCCTGGTTGTCCCTATCCTCCACGGCATTCACCACCTCTTCCGGCATGCGCACAGCAAAGGTGAGGTACCGGCCCACCTGCCTCACCACGATAGTGGTCCCAATGTACTTTGCTTGGATCTCAATGTGCTGGCCCGAGACCTTTTCAGTGATCTTCAGGCTGTTGGCTCCATGTTTGTCTCCACCATTCTTGGAGCCGTCAGCAAAGGCAGCAGGTAGCTCATCCATCTCTGCCTGGTACACTTTCTGGTCCACACACTCCTGGAAGCTCTTGAAAATGATGGTGAGCTGTAGGGGAAGAAGGAAAGGAACAGGATCACAACCAGTACTGATAACCCAAGCAATATGCAGGGAAGTAACATGGGAGTAGGATTCCTCAGACTATCCAGGARCAGGATAGTCAACTGATGGCAATGCGTTCCCCCTAACATGTGGCCCCAACTTTTGGGCAACCAAACAAGGTCATCCTTCCTCAGCACGAAAGCAAGGACAACATGCAAGCAAGTTGCACGGAGACAGGAACCAGAGGCAGGATTGAACCTAAGCCTACAGTTTGAATCTGAGCTCTTATCTTGTAGGCTAGCACAAGACCTCTCTTGTGAGGAATATCATGAATTACAAGCTTGTTGTGACATGCCTATGCACATACGGCTGTCTCGCCTGCGGGGCCTGGCAGCTGGCAGGGAAGATGAGTCCTGACTCTCCTGAGGACTCTTCCTTCTCTGTTGGCTCCCATGGCATTTAGATCCTGGCCTCCTCCCCTTCCCAGCCTGCTCACAGACAAACAGGGTCTCTTCCTTTAGACCCAAGTTGATGCCAGACTCTGTCTGAATCACGCACACACATGTGTTTATTTGTTCCTCATGCTTGTGTGTGGATGCCTCCATTTGGAGGGATACTAGCAAAGGCTGGGCCCAAGACAATTCCTCACCTATAACCTAAGCTCAAACTTGTCCTTCTGCTACCTCCTCTGAGGTCCAGCCCTGCCTTTTGATGAAGATTAAAACAGTAGGTCAGAAACTGTTGTGTAAAACCACAGAGAGCCCCATGGACCAAGAGGCTCTTGCCCTTTCCAACAGCACATGGTCCTCTAGCCAAAGAATTACTCAGTAATTCTTTACAGAGCTCATGCTGCTGATCCCATGACTAATCCCTCCTCACCACAAGCCCACAAAGAAGGAAGAGACTCATAAGATAGCCATCATCCTGGGATCTAACATGGAAATCCCTGATCCCTGGGATCTTCAGTCACCCAAATTCTCAACCTTGCAAGACTTCAGCAGGTTTTAATGCCATTTGGAAGATGAAAAGTTTCTAAGAGCTACAGTAAGTATTCCCTAAGGAAGTTATTAGGGACAGGTTAAAACCAAAACGCCAGTTCCACCTTGCACTAAGAAGTGCACTGCTAGAGATGAATTTGTCCTCAGATCTCAATATCGCCAGGATGTTTTGGGGCTCCCTGTTTCACAGCATTTATAGGTAAGATACAAAACCCCGTCAGAAGATGGGCTTGGCAGGAAGCCCAGCTTCTCACACTGCCCCAGCAGACATGCATGCCCTGAAGCCAACAGCCATCACCATCCCTTCACTGGCAATGGGTGGAACTTGAGGCTTTTCTCCCCAGATAGTGCTCTCTGATGCCAAGGTGCAGCAACATCTCCTTTAACTGACCAGCAACCATTCCTTGTGCTGGCCTGTTGTACTCCCTTGACCTCTCTGCTCCCATACAGGGCTCTCCTGCTTTGAAGGGCTCAGAGGGCTGCACCCACTGCCCAATAGATGGGTGGCACAACAGGGACAGGAAGGGACAGAGACAGTGAGATTAGGTGATATGGGAGACAACAAGTGCAGATGCCCTTTTGGCCCCCACATGGGAAAAAAGGGATCTGAGAAGCGGGATTGGGGCTTGTCCTCCAGAAGCTGCTGCCCTCAATCCTGGTCTAACTGTTCACAGCTGTCTTGGGTCCCCAAGGTGGGGCCTCTACCCCTTTGGCTACGGCTATCCTCTGAGCTGCACCATCTCATTATAAGGGGCCACATGAAGAAAGCACAGGTTGTTTAAAAGAAAAACAAAGCTGGGAGCAGAGGAAGGGGAGAGAGGACAGGTGTCTGAAACCTAAGGCCGCTCACGAATTCAGCGGGGCTCCTACCCCATCTTATCTTCCTCAGGGAGAAGCTAATCTTCCTCATCTTCCTCCTCCCTGACTGGCTCTGCTCACAGGGCCTCACCTTGCTCGTGGCGGTGGCTGTGGAGCCAGGCAACACCGGCGTGTTGGTGACCTGGACGTTCAGGTAGTTATTGTCTATGAGCGGCCAAGCCCCTTGCACCTTGCACGTCTGGAAGCTGTCTGTGAAAGTCCTGAGGTGGGGGTCTCCAAAGAGCCCACAGTGAGTATAGTTCGGGGTGGCCGAGTGCTTGTGAAAGCTCTTTTCGTAGTGGCAGATCTCGGGGCTGTCGGAGCGCTCTTGGCTATCGCCAGGGGGTAATGTCCGGAGCCGGGGCTGGGAAGTGGGGCCATCCTTGGAGCAGTTGTGCTGCACCATGAGATCGTCTATGCCATGAACGGCGGAGTGGTAGGCCAGGTCGCCCCTGCACGTGCGGGCCGTGCTGCGGGTGCAGTGCGCATAGGCGCGCAGCGCCGTGCAGAACTCGGGCACCTCCTCCGTGCCCGGGTGGTGAGAGCCAGACGTGGCTGCCAGGTACTCAGAGTTGCACTTGAGGATGTTGCATGGAGACGTCACTGCAGGAAGGGAGAGCAAAAGGGAACAGAAAACACAACATGATCAATACTTGGGTCTCCTCTCCTGGCTAGTATACCCCTGCATGTGGGGATCTAGCTTTAGGTCTAGCAAAAAGCCCAGTCTTCCTCCTTCAATGCGAGCTCATGATRCTGACCCCCCGCCACGTGATGGGGGCCCAGTCACCGGACATGACCCTCTCACATGACCCAACTCTCACACATTAAAGCTCAAGTAATCAGCAAGATCTGCCTCACTTTAAGCCAAGAAGGGAAAGAGCATCCAGTCTTCAGATCAACCCTCCCGAGGGAAAAATAAGATGGGGAAGAATGGGATGTATTCATTAGTTGGGATAAGGTAGGGTCATTAGTGTGGGGGGGACATGCAATGGGGTTTTTAATGCCTTTTGCAGGCTCGACATGTAAAATGCTATGTTGCCAAAAAAAAAAAAGGAAAACTGTATGAATTACTGTGCTCTGTGTTCAGACTGAATTCTACCACAGCTAAAATGTGCGCACCCTGCCTTTGAGGGCCAAGCGGGCACTCCGTGATGCACAGGGTCACGGCGTACGTTCCGGCAGGCTCTGTGCCTCGCACAGGCACAGCCMAGAGCTTTTTGCAGAGGTGCTGGAAAGCACCTGATCTGCTAGAGCTGATAGCTCCAAGGCAGCCCTACGCTGCTCCAGCAATCCCAAAGAAGGTGCCAACCTCAGCTTAATGAGTAAGGACTCTCTGAGCTTGACCCGTCTCTCCAGTAGCTGTTTGCTCCCCCTTGAAGAAACTCTTCTTCTCTCACTACATGGGCTCGAGACACCTCTGCCCTTATCCACCTTGCACTGTGCCTGCACTTCGGAAAGCTGCACAGAGATGCAGGTGTCAAACAGAAGCATGTGCAAAGAAACAGGCAAGGTGATAATCAGCCTCCTCCTCAGCTGTGTTAGTGACAGATCAGCTGCAAGATRTCTCAATGAGGCAGAGATGCCTCCATCAGCAAGGTGCCGGCTCCGAGTGCGCTGGGTCCTACAAGGACAAGACAGTGCGGGGCAGCCCTGCTGCTCCTGCAAGGGTTTAAATGTCTCTTGTCAGTGTAAATGCCAGACTGAACCTGAGAAGAGTTACCAAGAGCTTGGAATGACACTGCTTTCTTACAGAGCCTGCTAGGCAGGTCAGGAATCTCCAGGGCTCCCCAGGGGCTACCTCATGGAAGGGTTTTGCCATTCCAGCTGGGAAGCTTTCACAGATTGGACTGCTTAGGGCCCCAAGCATCTCCCCAAAGATGCCCCCAAGCACCAGGACTGCATCCGCAAGTGCTCAAGGCTGCAAGAGGCCGGATCTGCCAAGCTCTTGCTTCATCTGCCATGCACCTTGTCCGGTCCCGGGATTGGGCGGACAACCCGCCCACAGAAAAAGCAGAGAGCGCAGCCGCCCGGGGGGGCTGCACCGCACCGAGCACCTCTGCCCTTTGCAGTGACCTTGGTCGGGAGCAGGCAGCCGGGAGCGGAGCCAGGTCTGCTTGGGCTGGGGACATCCCTGGCAGGGCCGGCGCTCACAGCCACCTTGCTCAGCGCACACTTGCAGAGCGCAGYTACCACGCTCTGCCTCGCCTCGGCCAGGCCCCGCGGCGGGCTGGCAAGGAAAATCGGGATACGTGCTTTTCTTTTTTTTCCCCGCTCCCCCAATGTCTGTCCCCCAGGGCAGTGTGGCTTTCCTGGAGCAGACTTGAAAGCAGCTGCGTGAAAGCACATGGCCTTCATGGAGCATCGYGCAGCCGCTGCTCTGCCGCTGCCAATGCGGAGCCCTGCTGGGTGAACCCAGGCTCACACCACTTAAAATTCATGGGGTTTTCCTTCCTGTCCTCTTAATCAACCCCCTCAGAGAGCTTGGGAACTGGATGGGCTCAGACACCCAAACGTGACAACAGCAGCAAAAAAGGCCACCATTTCCAGATGCCCTTGTGGTGCCTCTCGCAGGCAGACACGTCTCATTCCTGTCTCGGGGTTTCTTTAACAGGAGGCTGGCAATGCATTTGTGCCAAAATCATTTCAGATTTGTTTAAAAAGAAAGTTACAAACCCCAGTATTGTTTCAGAGACAACAGTATGTTTTAGTTTTAAACATTCCCTTGTAGTACTGGAAACTAAACATAGCCGGTGCTGGAAAATCAGGAAGGGGGAGTGAGACTATAAAACACTAAGCAGCTCTGCTTCAAGACACAGCCTGTCTCCACTCTTTCCAAAAGGAGTGAAGTGCAAATAGGAAACGGTGACAGGTTCTTCACGGTTTTAAATTTCATGTTTAATAAACGCAGATGCTAGCAACAGTGCAGAGCGCATGAAGCTTGTTTTGGCCCAGCAGCGTCCAAATTAAACCTGCAAGAAACTGTGGAAAGCCTTTGTGTCTTCTTTAACTGGTCGTTAGCCAGAGGTAACTGGATAGCAGGTTTTGGCCTGGTACTTGGGCACTCTGCTAGGCCTTCTACGTTTGCGAGTCAAGTGTGCAATACTTATTATGCCATCTGACTGCCTCCCCAGCCCCAGGAGAGCATATTTCTACCAAAGACTTGTTGCTTCACAGTTGCTTCTACGGCAGTGAAATGAAGGCGAGTGCCCCAAGCGAACTCCCCAAGACCCTCCTGGTGGAGAGAAGCAGCCAGGACAGGGGGCAAAAGCCCCACAACTACCTCTGCTGCTGCTCATACGACTGCGAGTTCAGGCAGTGGGATCCTTGCTCTCTTAGTAGTTACACCCCAAACAAAGCTCGAGGGTGCCCTGAGGGTGCACGGCCTCACAGTTGTGTTTTAGGATTTGATACTTTTTAGGAGGAAAAAAAGCACGTTGCTCCTTAAGGGCAGGCTTCACCCGCTTGGATGAGGAGCCGAACGCTGTGGGCCGGGGCAGCACGTGCTCCGGACAGAGCGGGCTGCGCGTCAAGCTGCTGTCGAGGAAGGTTCTCCCGCCGCCTCTGAGTGACAGCGTTCCTGGTGAGCCACCAAACCACCGCAGAACCACCACGGGGACAGTCCAGGGCATGGGGACGCAGCGGCCTGCGAGCTTCGGGGCTGCATCACCCATGGCGAGCGCTCAACGCCAAGCGCGGCCCGTGCGCCCAGTGGCGAGCTCATGACTTTATAAGGTACTAACTTAAATTTAAAAAAAAAAAAAGGAAAAAAGAAGGCAGGAGAGCCCATCTCTTCCCTTCCCAGGCCTGAAGGGGGAGCGTTCTTCTTAAAGATGTTATCGCGCCGCTCCTGGCACGCGGCCCCGCTGCGCCCAGGGCCCCATATAAGGCCAGATCTCAGGAGCCAGGTGCCGGGCGGCAGCACGCGGCGGCCGGGCGCGCGGGCACATGTGCACGTGCCCTTCCCGGCCGCTCGCCTCGCCTCCTCCCACCGCTTCCMTAGGGTTTGGAAAAGCGCCGTGCACACGGAAGGTGCCGGCCCCTCCTGTCCTCTCCCTCACCAAGGCCGTGGTYGGCCCTGTTTTTATGGAGGGACGAACCCCGCGTGGGCCTCGCTGGTGCTGGACGTGGCGGTTGTGCCCAGCCGGGCTCGTGCCAACCCTGCGTGACTCACGCGCTGCCCATGTGGCCCCAATGGGAACCGGCCACAGCCCAACCGCTCTGCTGGGCCAGAGAGCCGGGAATCGCGGGGATGGGCGACAGGCAGGACCCTCTCCCCCTGCTCCTGGGCTTCTCCCCCCATCCCTGCTGGCAGCGGTTCCGGCGCCACAGCACACGCGCATCTGTACCCGCGCCAGGGGATGATGTTTATTCAATTTCACATAATCTATTTTCCATCTGCTCACAATGGATCTGTTTTTCGAGCATGGATGATTTAGCACGGCAACAAAAACCCCTCGCAGCGCAGAGCCGGCCAGCCTCTCCCATGGGGCGCGGGCCAGGGCCTGGGTGCCACCAGCACCCTTGTCCATAGGCAACAGCTCCTCACCCCAAGGACACACCAGTATCTCTCRCTGGTGGTCCAAGCACCTCCAGCCTCATTCTTGTCTTCACCTTTGTCCTTCAAGCAACCTTGGGTCCCAGCACAGCATGGACAGACCTGAGAGGGACACAGAGCCATGGTGTGTCACAGCATGCCTGATTTCTGGAGACCAACAGTTTGGGAAAGCTTAAGACCAGAAGAAAAAACATTAATTTTGCCTAGTTGATAGACCCTTACTRACCTGTGCTTGTTTAAGCACCTGCCCCAGCAGGGCAGCTCACACTGGAAAGTCACCAACCACTTCCTCCAGGTTGGAGGGCTTATCGCCTGTACCAAACATGAGCCTGGATTCTGACGGGGGTTTTATCTGACTCACTGTAAGGGCATAAAAAGAACCAGTGATTTTCTCCAAAGCAGTAAAAAAGTCCGTTAGTGACCAGTATGTTTCCCTCAAAGATATTTACACACTGCAATCAAGTCACTTGTCAATCCCTTAGATAAGCTAAACGGTTTGCACTTTTAAGTTCTCACTGGAAGGTGTTTGCCCAGCCCTACAATCAATGCTGCCTTCCTGCCCCCACTCCAGCGTTTCAGCCTCCTTTGCAGAGCCCTGGCCGTGATCGCTGCCAGCCTGTTCCCTGCGGTAATGCAAGGACCTTCTCAACAGCTTCTGGCCTGCACCAGACCCAGGTTTCCATCTCTCATGGGCAGCCCTTGCTGAGCCACTGGCTCACGCATTCCTCTGCGTTTTATCAGCACTGATTTCCCAAGGGGTCTAAGTGCACTAAGTTGACTCCCATTGCCTGTGAAACCTCTCTTAAAACTATCACCACTGGACAGTCCTTCTTGGCCACAACCTTCTCAACCCTCTGTGTGCTCAGACCCCTGATACCTCAACGCTTTTGCATTACAGGCTGTTAAATTGAATGTTCAAATGCATTACATGAGCGCATCAAAATTTTACAGCCAAAAGGCTAACCTCAAATAATGAAATCAGCTCTGTGTGACGAGACTTACTTTTCAGCTATGCTGAYTGCTTTTAATTATATACTACTAGCCTTTTAATTCCTTATCAGTGCACCCTATTTTCCCCTGGACTGGTGTCAGGTTACCKGGATTACTCTCACCCCAATCATGCTCTTTCAGAAAACTAGCATAGAATCAACAGTTCCTCTGTAATTTCTCTAGTAATAAGAATTACTGGAAATTAGTTTCAGCAAGCCAAAGCTCCCTTCAGCCAATTCTTTTAAGACTCTTGGGTGCATGTTAACCAGACTTGTTAATTTTAAAATGTTCACTGCTAAAAGATGTTGTTTAATATCCTCTTGGTTACTAACGGGCTGGAAAGTATTTCATCACCCACATGTGATGCAAATACATCATCCTGTGTCTTTCCAAATATATGGATTGAAGCATAGATGTATGACTCTTAACGTGTGCAGTAAAAGATTTTTTTTGAGAACCCAGTAAAATGTGATTACCTTTGGCCTCTGATCTGAGCGCTTAGACTTAGGCTCCTAAACATATATTTATGTAAGTAATCTAAATAAACATATTTATGCTGACACCTCAATAGGAAAGGCACGATTCTCCAAGGCCCTAAATACCAGCAACTTTAACCAACCTCGAGGAAATTAGGGCTGCCCAGCCCCTGGGTCACCACTAGCGCAAGAAGGAGTGGAAAAGAGTTAAAAGTCACATTGTTCCTTGAAAATTTCCTTCATGGGATCCATTCCACCAGGATTTTCAGGAGTCCAAAGCAGAAATAGAGCGGATTGGTTAYATCAACCTTTGCATCAAGGCCGTCTCCTCCAGCACTACCAGTGTGGAGCCATTCCCATCACAGCGGGGAAGTTTAGAGGAGGAAAGCGGCGGCAGTGGTAGGAAAGCAGTGGCAGCGGTAGGAACAGCTCATGTGTGRGCACGTGCCCTCTGCACACAGGAGGGAAGGGCTGCCTGATACAGAGCGGCCTAGAAATACCGCATGGAGGGCTGCGGCAGACGCACACCCCGGTGCCTCGCTCAGGGGCGAGTTCTGCGTGGGTCACACAGAGAAACAAGCCCCAACGGCAGCTTCTGCGGGGCCGTGGCAGCAGTGCTGATGGATGGTGCCTCCCGAGCGGGGCTGGCTCCGTTTCAGCAGGAGGAGGCCGAGGGAACCATGCAGCGAGGGGGAGCCCGGTGGCCGTCTGACCCGGGCGGCCTGAAAGGATTTGTGCGCTGGGCTCCTCCAGCAACCTCCTTTGAACTGTTAATCAAGCACAATCTTGCAGAATAATAGCCTGATTATTATTGCCTTGTTTGCATAACAAAGAGGCCCAATAAAACTGATTTGACTGGGCTCAGAGGGGGTGTGAAAGAGCAGCCCTGAGAAAAGAGCTGCAGGAATGCAGCAAACTGCTCCAAAGCCTCAACCCAGGAAGAGAGACAATGCAATTTGCCATCAAGAAAAGCCCAATAGACCAATAAATTACCCATGTGCAAAGGGATTAGATCAGGTTTCAGTTGCACTGAAGTGGGGGAAGGAGGACCGGAGGAGGGAACTGAAGGGGAAAAACAAACCTGACTCTCTTAAAGCGCTGGAGCTCCTATTTTGCAAGGAGGGGCTCGCTGTGACGGGCTCCCCTCCATCCCCTGGGCTGGATTTTGCACTCTCTTCGCTGGCAAACGCAGCAGATGCACTAAGCCCAGGTGAAGGGCAGGCCGGCTGGGTCACTCTAGATGCGGGCGGTGGGTATCTGAGCGCTTGCTCGGGTCCCTGCAGCCTCCCTTTTAACCCAGCCCAATCCCTCTCCGGAGGCGGCTGCAGAAAGGCTTTCTCCAGTTTCCTTATGTCAAAAGAGGGACACAGAGGGAGCTTTCCCTTTTCAACCTGTGCTGATCACTGAAGCACCTGGAGGGCCTGCCAGGGACAAGTCCCCTTTGTCCTCCTTGCCAAGCAGTGGGATGCGGCAGAGGAGCCGAGTCACTTTAGGCAGCTCTCAGGGCTCTGCAATCAGCTTTCAATGGCCCGAGCATGTTCCGCAGGGGCCACTGCATCTCCCCGGCCTARGGAAGCGGTGCTGGGATTGCTGCTCCGGGCTCACTAGGGCTGGGCTGAGCCCCAGCACCGCTGGAGGTGTTGCTCGGAGACCCGCAGTTGACACTTGGGGAGTTTGGAAAGCCAGCGAGATCCCCAGTGCATCTGCACCCAAAGCAGCAACAGGAATCACTGACTGCCCCCAAMCCTGCTCTCAAAACCACCGACCCCGGCGCTGCACGAGGGTGCTGCGGTGAGCGCCCGGCACAGCCTCCAGCAGCCCGGCCTGCCGGCGCAGCCATCCCGCCTTCCGCAGCGCAGCCTTTTCCCAGCCCGCCTCTGCGGAGCGTTTGAAGGCTCAACCCGCCACCCACCACAGCCCGGGGCCTCTCCAGGTGCGGCAGCGGGTCCCTCTCCCTCCTCCTCCTCGCTGGCTGAGGCAGGCAGCAAGAGGGAAAAGTGCTTTCTGCTTACAGGTGTGTATTCCCTCTAGGAATAATCATCCCAACCGTGCGCTTGTGAAATTGCAGCCCTTCAAATGCCGAGCTAAATGAGACACAAAATGAGGAGATGGAGAAACGCCCGGAGCACATAAATCTGGATGAGGCAAATTTATACAATTAAGCGCCTGCCAAAAAAATTGCGGCATCTCGATCGGAGGCGTTGACTGGAGCGCGGGGCGGGGGGTGCCCGCGCGGGCGCTCGCTCGGCCTGGCACCCTCCTGGGGACGCGGCCACCAAGGCCAGCGATGGGCAGCGGCCCCTGGGCTGGGCGCACGTGCCCGGCACAGAGCCCTGCTCTGCACGGGCCCCCGCTGCCACCCACCCCGCGCCCGGTGCTCCCGTGATGATATTTGTCCCTCTGTCAAAGCCACAGACTTTCACATGTTTATTYCTAAATGCGTCTCATGGCTTGGGCCCTGGGCTCAAGTTTTCGTTCTAGGAGAATTTTRGTTTCAGGCTCCAGAGCCCACCCAGCCTCATCGGTCCCTGCGAACTCGGTGCTCTGTGGTCCCTGCGGGCGGCAGAGCGCGGGGGCCGTGTGTGCCCTGGGGACACCCCGCCACATGTCCCTGTCACCTCRGAAAGGGCTGGCTGGAGTGCGTCACACGGCCCGAAAATGGAAGCGGGCGAGAAAACCAAAACACCCTTGAGCATCATKAGGGACTTTGGGGACCGAACTCAACAGCTGGGCGGAAAAGACAGGAAACCGAGGCAGGAGGAAACATCTGGGACTCCAGGGAAGCTTGGGGCTCTCTCTGACCCCAGGAACTCCCCATATGTGCTGGGAGACCTTTCCTTGCCTGGAACTAAATGCCAAAGCTCCCTCCACACCTCTGCAGTAGAAAGACAGGRCTCTACAAGCCTGTTGACCATCCATGCGCCCTTGGAAGGCTGTGCTGCTCCACAGGGGCTGCCCATGCGTGGCACCGAGAGCCCTGTGACTTCATCCCGGGCTGGTATCTGCTCTGGCCATCGAGTCTAATTCAATTCTGCCCCTCGCTGCAGCAATCGCAACTGGGGGGGCCGTGGCTTAGCGAGCCAGGCTGCCCTCGAGTGCAAAGTGATCTGCGGGCTGCAATCAAACGCCTGCGCGGCCTGGGAGCTCGAGGAGGGCAAAATAAATAGCCCAGAGATGGGAGCTCTTCTTGCACTGCCACACACAGGTTGCAAAGGTTTCCGGAGGCCTGCTGGAGGGCTGCCCTTCGGAGCGCCCTCCTGGGACCCTGCCCGTTAAGGGGCCGACGCCGCAGAGCTCCTCAGCGCGGCCGGAGCTGCGGGGGCAGCAGGCAGGGTGAAGCCCCGCGCAGCCCCCGCGCTGGGACGGTGCCGGGGCCGCCCCACGGGCGCTCAGACCCACGCGGGCGGCCGGGAGCAGCCGCGCAGGCTGTGCCTGCAAACCCGGGCCCTGCTATTGCAGAGCCCACTGCTGGGAACCAAGGGCCTGGAACCTGGAGAAGGGAATTTTGTGGGGGTGGAAAAAGCAACACGTGCCCCAGTCTGCACTGCAAGGCGCCTCTTCCAAGAGCCAGGCTTTGCACGAGCAGCAAACCTGGGCAGCCAAAGTATTTCCAGGTTGAATCCTGCCTCCTTCCCTGTCTGAGTAACACCTGGCACTGCAGCGAGGCCCCCTCCTGCCACCTTGTCCTGTGTCCCCCCACATCTGCAAACGCTGCTGGTTCGAGTGGCTGGAAGAGGTTTCAAGAGCCTCCAAGCGCCTCTTCCCAACATCAGCTCTACACTGAGCTCACAGACCTCCCTGCCACCRAGACAGGGGCCATTCCACAGTCAATCCCTTACACCTCCAGGAGGGCCAGATCCTTCCCTGGAATGAACCCCTGGACRGAGCAGGGGTGGAAAATACTCTTGGAGACAGATGTGTAGCAGGGCTGACACAGCACAGGGAAAGCCGGAGCACAGCAGCATCCATGGGGAGGGAGCAAGCCCGTAATCCTCGGGAAGGTACCAAGGGTTCTCTGCTGCTGGTTGGGTACAGAGGGATCCGCAGGACAAGGGGGACAGCCAGCACCCTGGCACTGCAGGGTCCCACCACGAACAGCGGGTGCAGCCACCAGCCTGACAAGATCCTACAGGGACRGTCCCAGCGCCCTGCCCTGCTCAGGGCTCCTTCCCGCGCCACGAGCACGACGGGGGCACCGCTGGCCGGGCCTCGAAGGGGTCGATGTCACGGAAAGCGGCACGAGAGGGAGCCAGCCCCAGGGCACGTGCATGGAGGGGACGAAGCAAACGAAGCCGCTGGGGCGCAGGTCCAYGGCCCAGCCGCCCCCACGGGAGCCGGGGCTCCGCTAGCACCCGCTCCCTCCCGCTKCCTCCGGATCACCTCGTTTTGCCAGTTCTTTGCACCTTATTTGACTGCCGAGGGCAGAGCCAGACAAAAGCAGCCAACCAGGTCCCGTATCAAGTTCTTTCTTGCACCGTAAATCTCCAAGTCTCAACGCTTCAACGCAAACGCTMCATACGGGGAGTGAAGCAACACGTACTGGGTCGGAACAAGGAAAGGAAAACCCACGGGCACAAGTGGGGTCCTCTGCACGCAGCTGAGCAAWCCCCGCCGCCCCCCAGCGCAGGCAGCACCAAAAGGGCCAAGGGGGAGGGAGGGGGCACMGCGTAATTTATTTATTTATCTGTTGGCTGCATGTGTGTGCAAGACGGCTTCACCTACGTCTATGCAAAAGAAATGCAGAGGCGATTAAAAAAAAATAAAGGGCAAGTTTTACAAAAGTGAAAGAGGTAAATCGTGAAACTGCAGTGTTAGTGCTTTTCTTTTGCCCTCCTGCTTTTTCTCCCTTTTTTTTTCCCCTTCCAAAAGAGAAGAAAAAAAAAAAAAAAAAAAAAAAAAAAAAAAAGGAGGTAAAGAAACTGGAGAGTTTTGGAAGGAACAAATCCGCCTCTGTGGACTCGGTTTCCCCTCCCCCAACAAAAACAAGCACTCAGGGCTTGAAGGAATTTGCAGGCAGAGATCTGCCAAAAACATTGTGAAAAACTATGGGGGATTCATTGGAAACAGATGGCGTTTTCAGCTGTAATTCTGAAATTCTCTCCTTTTCTGACACAATACAAACAAACGGGCCACAGGACGGCGGGGAGGGGGGCAGGGCCGGGGGGGCATCAGCGGGGCAGGCGCGGGCCGGGGGCAGGCGCGGGGCCGGGGGCTGCGGTGCTCGCGGCACCATTTGGTGGCCGTCCAGCCGTTTGCTTGGGGACCCTGACAGCGGAGCGGCTCCCGGCCCCGCGCCGAGCGCCGCGGCTGCACCACGGGCCGCGAAAAAGAAGGGAAAAAGGGGGGGAAAGAAACGGAAGGGAAAAGGAGAAAAAAAGAAAGAAGCGGGGGAGGGACACAGCGAAAGCCGTCGGAGCGCGGGCGTGCGGGGCCCCCCGGCGACACYGCGGTCCCCACGCGCGACACCGGCCGCGCGGCCCCCGGCGCCCCGCGGGCAGCGGCCAAGGGCGCCGCGCGGAACCTGCTCGCGCTGCTGACAGCGGCTCCGCGCGGCCGCCCTCGCTGCGCTCCGGCGCACAAAGGATACGCGGCCAGTGCAGCGAGGGGGGGGACACCGAAACGCAGCCCCCGCCTCGCTCGTGTCAAACATGTGGCGAGCAGAGAGAGCGAGAGGGAAAGGGGCCCACGGGCAGGGGGAGCAGATYCGCGGGCTGAGAGAGATACAGGGAACGGGGGAGGAAAAAAAAAATCTTCAAAACAAGAGGCTGTTCCTTACCTGAAGGGGAGATGCAGAGAAAGACAGGGAGGATTTGGAAAAGTCCCAGGGCTGTGGATCCTGCCCCTCTCCCCATACCCATCCATCCAGCTCGAGCTTTAACCACTATCCTCTCCCTGGAAGAAGAGTTTAAAAAAAAAAAAAAAAGAAAAAAAAAAAAAAGGAGAAGGGAAGAGAGGAAAAGAAAACAAAAGGAAAAAATAAATCAATTGAAAGGAAGAAGGAAAAAAAAAAACTCAGAAGCCGCGCGTGGCTGCGCGGAGCGCGGCGCTGCGCAGGGCAGGGACAGGCGGCCCCGGCTGCCGGGCTCGGTGGCCTCTGCACTGCCGGATTACACGGACTCTCCTCCTCCTCCTCGCCTTCCCCTCCCATTGCAAAACAGCCCCAACCATCAATCATCCCGGCCGCCTTCCAATGCCGACGTGCTCCGCGGGCGCCTCCTCCTYCTCCGCGGCTCCCGCCTCCGGGGCCGCCCTCGCCGCTCTCACCGCCCCGTCGGGGCTGGTGCTGCCCAGACCCCCGTGGGAAAGGGGGGACTCCTGTGGGAACGGGGGACCCCGATGGGAACGGGAGATCCCGATGGGAGCGGGGCCCGCGGCTCCCCCTGCCCCGGCTGTGCACGGCGCGGGTCCCTCCTCTCCGGTGGGAGCTCGCGGGTGGGATCTAAGGGGCTTGGTTCCCTGTCCGGGGCGAAAGGACCACGGCCTCTGCCCCAGCCAGGGGGACAGGGGCGGGGGGACCCCCCAGAGCTGGGGCTGGAGCTCCTGGCGCTGGGCCCGGGCTCTGCCCGCCACCTCCTGCGCCACCGGCTCCCTGCTCCCAGCTCYGCGCGAGCGTTTCCCAACCCGCGCCAAGTCATTCCCGCACACCTGCACTGGCAGCGCYGCAGTAAGCCCGGGTGACTCACAAACAGCAGCTCCAAGAGGCAGGAATCGCTATCCCGGCAGACACGCGTGACTGTCCGGACCCCTGAACACAGCTGCTTTCCTGCCGACGGGCTCMCGGGGGGGCCCAGCAGGTACCTGCGCGTCCTTGAGACACCCGCCGCTGCGCTCCCAGACTCTGCTCTTTGCAGCAAGGCCCCCCAAAAACGAGCCCAGCGGGCTGGCCCTGCGGTCACACCGTCCCAGGGAGCCGCTCCACTCGTGGAAAAGCTAAGCCAGAGGGAGAGCATCCCTGCAGTGCTACCCTAGCGCACTTAGGGCTCTATAAAATTCCCCGTGAAGGAGGATTTARTCACTGCGACCTAAGACAACTTCATTTCTGAGTGCCCATGGGTATAGTATGGTTTAATTAATGTGCTTTAACTTCCCTGTTTTAGATTATTAGCCCTCCTTTGATTTAGGGACCCCCTGCCATCCTAATGTTTCATCTCCTTCCTCTTGGGGATCTTATATAGAAACAATGAAACATAATATAATGAAAAAGTTTTTTTTTTTTTTTTTTTTTTTTTTAGTCCCAGCCCTTCCTCCAGCTCTGTAACTGCTCTTTAGCAAAGAGTCTTTCTTCCCTATGTCTTAGGAGATCTTCCTTGACTTGGCCTGCAGTTGTCCTTGGAAATTGTCTTTCTTCCCCTTACTAACACCCTTATGGATATTTTTTGAAGGGATGCTAGCTTAAAGTCTCCAAGAAGCTGCTGTGATCTCCTCCTTGCAATGGACTGACTCTGTGGTCCAGCTGCAACAGACTTCCCATGGAGGATGAGGTGARGAAGATGAGATGGGCATGAATATCTGAGAGGATCTCAGCTCTGGTACCACTGCTCTGGTTCTCCTTGCRGGGGTTGAGCCCCTTTGCCTCCACATGGCAGCACACCAGGGTTTTGTCCAGGCTACAGCAGGAATTAAAATGAAGCTTTTCCACGTGGGACCCATATGGGATGCAAAATACTTGGAGTCTTGTCTGGGTGCGCGGTGCTCTGTCTTGGTGCCGACCTCCATGCAGTTAGAGATGTCCAGTAAAGCCAGTTCTGCTGCAGAGCTGGGCGAGAGATGAAAGGTGCCAGGCGGGACTCAGACCTGCAGTGTGGGAGCAACGCCCACCCTGAGCTCCTCTGTGTGGGGGATGTCAAACAGGGRCAAGAACGCCCAACCCTGCCAGCTGTGCTAGCACCCACCAGGAGCTCCTTGCTCATGGGACCTGTAGGCAGAGCTGAAAGGAGCCTGGGGGGAACAAAGGGGACCCAGGAGCTGGGATGAGTCTTGKCAAGGGGGAGATTGAGGATAAGGGCTTGTCGACCCTCAAACCCTCCTCTTGTTCTCTCCTTTCTGCAATGCAAGTTTTGCTTTCACTTCAGACTCGAATATCTCCCTTCAGCCACTTCCCAGGCTGATGACATGCAGCCTGATCTGATTATTTTTTAACTCACACAATGACGAGATTACTAACTTTTAAGAGGTAGGTGCTAAATAGCTGTTGTAAGGCTAGTTTCATTGCTCAGCTTAAAGCCCCACTTGGGCATTGCTGTTTGGTGGCAAACTCCCCCATTGTGATGTGAGAATGGAATCCAGCTAAAGTTAAAAAATCTTTTTTTTTTAATTTTTTATTTTTTTTTTTAATTTTTTAAATTTTTATTTTCTTTTTCCCCTAAAAAAAAAAAAAAAAAAAAAAAAAAAAAAAGAAGAAGAAGAAGGGAAGCTTCTGCCCTTGGTTTAGGGAAATCTGTGCTGCCATAAGGCAACAATCCGATGACGCTGGCTCCAGTTCATAAAAATTTCTCCTCGATTTTGCTCTGTTGCATCATGCATTGCAAACGGGACTGCTGTTTTTGGCACTGATCAAAGCAGAGGACTTCACTGGAGAAAACAACAGATGTGTCCAAACTGTAACGGCAGAGCAGGAAAAGGCCCCAAATAAGGTGTGTTTCTGAAACCCTGCTCCCCAGTCTACATTTTACAAATCACCTTCCCTTTTCTGTTTAGCAAGTTTCAAATCACCCCAAACTTCAGGGTCTCTGCTTTGCCTACAGGAGATGTCCAGGCTGCAAAAAGTGGAACCAAGTGAAGTGGTGGCTGCTTTTTCCCTTGCTTTTTCTTCCATTTAGCAGTGCCTTTCAGCACGAAGGAACCCGATGCTTTTTGCAAAGAGCCTGTGCAAAAGACACCTCGGTGGGAACATGCAGGGGCCAAGGGGCAAAGGCACCACTGCCATCAGCTGCACATTGATCCTCCTCTTTGAAGTCCTCACGGAAGGGCCGTGTGCTCCTGTGTTTCCAAGTGACCAATAAGGAGAAATCAGTCTGTGTTCACCGATACGATTCTCCAAGATATTTGCGGGATGAGTTCCCGAAGGAAATTCAACAGGGAGCAGTTGTCTGAGCTTTACTTTTCTGAATATTTCCCAGCCCCGTGTGTCACATCGTGCATGGCTGTGGGCTTCAGCAAGGCCACTGAATATGTCTAATTTGAACCGTATGGGTTAGAGATGATACCTCCCCTTACAGWCTTCCTAATGGAATTTATTCAGTACCTATAATTATAGGGCTAAAATAGTAAATACAGGTATTTATGAGGACTGTAACTAGCAGTTAGAGGAACTCCTAGGTCTACTCCTGACTCTCCCATGAACTTTCTGCTTGGCATCTCTTCATGCCCCTACCTCCACACGTCTCAAGAAAGCAACTTTGCCTTCTCTGCCTCAGTGTCCCCACAGTAAAAAGGATGAGGCAGAGCTCATCTGCCATGCAGCAGGGCAGGGAATTTAGTTCAGACATGTTTGCAAAGCCCTGTATGATCTTCAAAAATGTTTATGAYGGCAAAACTGCCTTCCCACATAAGTCATGGCAAAGAGCTCCTTGGCTTTTCCGGATGGAGGATCAACCTTGAAGAGCAACTCTGGAGTGAATGTTTGCAGCAGTCAATGCACAGGGCTGCTTCAGCTCATAAAATGCCATTTAACATGGGACTTCTCTTGTTACTGATGGTACTTGAATATATAACCACCAATCCACAGACACCAAAAGATGCCTGTGAAACCCAGAGTTTAGATGTTGGTGCAAAACCAGTTGAAAGAGGCTGTGCCTACCACCTGTCCTGATTCACTTTGTGCCATAGAGTTTCCATCAGTGAATAATGTTGGTGTCTGTTTTTAATATTCTGGATACTAGAAGTCAGGAAAAAAGTACTCTGCTCACTGAGCCTAGTTCAAAGTTGGTTAGAAAATACCAAGCAACACACTGGGTCTCAGATCCGCAGATACCTGCTCCTTGTTGTTGACATTGCTCGTTCTGCTGTTTTGCTTAGCTGTTGTGTCCAGCTATAAAGCTGGAGAGAGATCAGCTTTCACACTGTATGTCCAAGCAAAGTCTAACAAAAGCAGGTCCTGTCAAAGGTGTCCTGCTAAAACAAAGAACTGGTTTTAGCAGTGGTCATCTGTATTTGATGTTCCTCAGGACGGAGAGTTTAGATGAACTGGCCCAGCCAGAATAAATAGTGATTGCCAGTGCTGGAGAATACTCCTGAAATGTGCTGCAATGATTTATATTAGTGTTTGGTTTAAACAGCAAAGAGCAGACCACTCCTTAAAGAAGGAAGAAAGGAAAACCACTTGCTGTTTGGAGTAGAAAACCGTAGATTATTCTCTGGGGAGGTCTGACAAGTGATTCCAAAATGCTCGCAGAAGAAACCCCCAATACCTGTGATCTGACAGATTCCCATATTAAAGCAAATACTTCTAAACAAGAAGAAAAAAAATCACTCATCTTTCTGCAGTAACAGCCACACACCACTGTCGGTGATAGTGGAAAACATTGTAGCTTAAGTATCTGTTAGGGTCCTCATTAGTGTCCTAGGTAAGGTTTGCAGTAACTTAATGGGGCTGGTGGAGGGGAGGACACGGAGCTGGCTTYGAGGGCAGAACCTCTGCTTTGTGGCAAAGTGCGGGGAGGCCAGTCCCCTGCTTCACGTAAGGAACTTGCCCACAGCTGCCTCTGTGAACATTAGACTCGCCAACCTGGCTATGTGAAGAGAGGCCATTGCGTTGAAGGGATAATAAAATACAGCTTTGTAACAGCAATAAAAAAAAAAAAAAAAAGCTTTCTTGGCCTGCAACTTTCCTTCCGTGGAGAGT
This sequence comes from Nothoprocta perdicaria, assembly GCF_003342845.1. Classification (NCBI taxonomy): domain Eukaryota; kingdom Metazoa; phylum Chordata; class Aves; order Tinamiformes; family Tinamidae; genus Nothoprocta; species Nothoprocta perdicaria. The sequence continues at coordinate 728,596 of NW_020455488.1, forward strand.
GATTGATAAAAGCTTTCCCAAATGAAGCCGCTGTTGGCAGCTCTGCTTTGGGATCTCTTTATGGTGCCCGCTCCCAACGGTTGGCCACAAAGCTCACACCGAAATGCTCTAAACCGGCCGGGTTGAACAAGAAGCAAGGGAGATGGGATGTTGGAGACCTCCAGTCTCAGCAAAAAAAAAAAACAAGCAGAGAAATTTTCAGAGAAATAGAATTTATCACATCAGCTTTTGACTGTGGCACTCACTGCTTTCCGCTCATTTCGCTTGCTCGTGATGCCTGGTGGAGAGAACTCGGCTCCCACGCAAGGAGCTCGTAGCCGTCCTTGTCCTGCAGGTCAGAGCAATGGCTGGGACTCCTCTTCGAGGACCTGCTCTCTGCAAGGGGCTGGTCTTCTTGGTGCAATCTCCTCTTAGCAGTAAGTACCAAGCAACATCTCCTTAGTGTATCTTCTTGCCTGGGTTCCCTTCTAAAAACCACGTGGGCTGAGAGGTGCCCAAGAGCACGTTTGAGTGGCCATGGGCCAGCTCGGGAGAAAGGACAGATAAATCTGACCTGCCAGAAACTAAACAGTGCAGAAGAAGAACCACAGAGATGTGTATGTTTATCAGCAGAGACAGAAACCAGTTTGTGCAGCAAGGCAGGAGGGCAACCTCACTCTTTCTCTGCTGCTTTTCAAAACTGTTTGTGTCTTGAGAAAGTGCAAACATAGCTGCCTAATTCTCTCCCTCTCCAACCCAACAGGTCAGCTAAGGACATCTCTGGGCTCTGCTCATTTAAAGGTAAGAAGGCTCTGCTGAAAACTGCCGGGGGAGGATGGGGAGTAACAGCCAGGGGTTCCAAGTCTAGACCTTGAGCACAGGAAGGAAGAGGAGCTTGAAAGATCCTTAAGGCAAAAGCTCTCTGTATCCCTACCACCTTGTCCTCGTGTCAGTTCCTGACAGCAATATAATCCATCACAGCACACCTTTCCTGTCCTCCCAGTTACAAAATGCTAAGGACCCTGACAGCATCATCAGGAGACTTTAAACATTTTTCTGAATATCTCCTAGGACCAATACATTCCTTCTTATGAGGAAAAGGAATAGCAAAAAGTCTTGACTGAGCATCTCTGTGGGTCTTTCGGCAAGTGGCCTGGGCTGCGGTAGGTGTTTCTGCACTCCCGGCCGGACACATGTGCTTCCTGCCCGGATAAAGCGCAGCTCGGGGCGATCCTTCCCGCTGGGTGGTGCTGTTAACCCTAAACCATTTGCAAAAGTACCCAATTTATAAAATAAATGAAACCCAACGCCGCCTTAAACCACATGACATAACAGCAGCTCGCAAGCTCTCATTAAAATCTCAATTTGGGGAAATTGATTCTACCTCTGAGCAATTGCGATGCAATTACTCCAACAGGCAGCAATCAAGAATCACATCAAAACAACACCAAACTTTCATCTCCTGCCTCCCAACCACCACCACAACAAAAAGCACCTGTCTTGCGAACACAACCCGGGTTCCTTAAACGCAGGGGATGTTTGGGTCCCCGAGTGGCATCAAGCCTCGACAGGCGCTGGTGCCTCTGCAGTGTCCTGACTCGGAGCGACATTCTGCGGCTTTGCACTGCTTCCTCCACCAGCATTACTATTGTTATTGTTATTATTATTTCCCTTGCTGGGGTTAAGGAAGAAGAGAGCAAATCCGCATCCCTGCGCGCCCGGGTCCCTGACACCCCCGTCCCGCGTCCTCTAGGCCTCCTGGTTTTGGGGACACGCTGGCCGTGCCCGCAACACCCCGTGTCACAGCAAGAAGCCCCTGTGCGAGGGGAAGGGCGCACCACGGGGGGTTATTCACGTTTATTTATATCTATATTTCCCTCCTGCCCGGGGGAGGCCGCGGTAGCCCCGCTTACCTTAGCGGCCGCATCAGCGTGGCCGGCCCGCGCTGGGGGAGTGCGGGCGGCTGCTTGTCCGTCTGGGGGAGCGGGAGGGAAAAAGAGAAAAATAAATCAAAGGGAGCAGAAGCGGGTGCGTGGTGGCGGGCGGGCGGCCCCCCCGGCCCGGCGCAGGGCGCGGTGCAGCCTCGCTCAGCGGCGCGCGGGGAGCC
>NW_020455488.1:730968-753384 GCF_003342845.1 Nothoprocta perdicaria
ACAGCGGTCCCGCGGCGCGCGGCCGCAGCGCTGCAAAGCGCCGCTGGCTTTTCCTCTCGCAGGGCAAGCGCAGGCTGCAGCACGGAGCGCGCGGCCGCTCGCTACAGCAGCAAGGACTAAATGCCCCTCCGCAGCTCAGACTTAGAGAGGAACCCGTGAAAATGGATGTGATTTAGTCGTAACACATCTAAACAGCCCCGCTGCAGGAAACTTGACATCAAGGAGGTGGAAATCAGGTTTATATGGTACTGACAAAGGAACAATGTGTTTGTAGGTGACTCAGTAAAGGAAGAGCAGAGAAAAGAYGGGGAGAAGTTTGATGCCTGCCAGAAAAGTTGTCAGGTATATAAGGAATAGTATCCTTCAGTAATAATTATTTGCAAATCAGTTTACAGTTCTGAATGCTGGAGTACCAGGGTGTCTGGATAAGATGGTATAGACAGAGCTGTCCCTGTGTGGCCTGGCATGCTGTGCAGGCAGGAAACCAAATAGCAACCCTGCCTCGCTGAGGGTGCCTCGCTGCTCAGGGAAGACCCGACTGAGCACAACAGGAGGAGGAAGAGGGGACAGGGTGGCGAGCACAGGCCGTTCTGCAGGTGGGCACCTGGAACGGGCTCTGTATTCCAGAGTGTCACTAATCTGAGCTCCTGGCGCCCGTGTTACCATGTGGGATGGAAAGGAACTGCTGTCACAAATGCATATTGCCTGGTTATTCTGTGGAACTGTTTCCCCAGGAAGACAAAGCACGAGATGCTTTGTATTTTTTGATAAATGCTAAGGCCCGGGGACGCTGAAACTGCCTTGGGCAGCAGCGGCAGTCGAGCATCACGGCAGCCGTGAATTGGTGCCACGACTGGTCCTGGGGGGAGACATGGGGGCGGCTGGAGCCGCGAGTGCCCAGCACAAGGCACAGCCTCCACAGAGGCAGCTCAGAAGTGTCCGCGGCCGCTTCCCCCAGCCCTTATCAGCCAGCCGTTAATCTGCGGCAGGAGAGTTGGCACCTTCAGTTCCAAGTGCAAGGTGCATGTCTTTGACCTTGCCTTCCGCACCATAAACAGCCGGCAAGGTGTCAAGTAGGCGTAAAGGCAACCTCGAAGGGCTGCTGGTGCAGACCCCAACACGGCTACCACCCCATAGGTGAGAGCGAGGTGGAGCTGTGGAGAAGAAGGGCTCCATAGAGAGTGGCCTTTTGCATCGGTGTTGAGAGCAGTGACATAAATYTGCCCTTGCAACATAAAGGGAGAAAATTACGTTGAGTTATTTTGCTTTCTCTTTTCTTTACTTATCCCTGCTTAGTGGCCGTGACCAGTTTCACCTACTTGTACTGAAGGTGAATTTGGCCCTCTCCCCCTACAGAAGGATCTGCTTGGCCACAAAGCCAACAAAGCAAATAGCGCAGGTACACTTTGTCCTTCCAGCAAAGATTAAGCCTACACAAATGAGCAGGCAGTTGGAGGAGGAGCTTGGCTTGGGAGAGGAGGGATGGCARTGCGGGATCCTCGTCAGCAGGCAGGTGGCTGTGCTGAGGAGCAGAAGGTGTGCGGGCCACCCGGGCAACTGACGGGTTGTGCAGCGCAGCACGGATCGCTCCAGGACCCGTGGAAGCGAATGGAAATCACCTCCAGGGCCATGTGGACATTCCTGGTTCAAGCTGCACAAGCCATGGAGAGTGCAGAGCAGAAGGACTTCTCGTTTGCCACTTCCTTCCACGCACCTGAGTCTCCTAAGCCTGTTATTTCAAGGACATGTTCCACGCCGCAGCTCTCTTCCTTGACCTCTAACGGATCTGGCTGATCCTGAACTCAAGATGAAAGATTGCCACCTCACGGGCCATGAACACCCGTCCGTGAGATTGGGCTCTGAATTATTAATGCAATCAATGACTAAATCTTTTCATCCTAGAACAGGCTCAAAGGAAAGCCACAGGGGCCCTGCGATGGGAGGGAAGACTCTCCAGCAAGTGGAGGGAAGTAACTGGTGGAAAACAGTTTCCTTTTGGTAGAAACATCTCCCATATCTGTTCTATTTTGGATATAGGAAGGATCCAAAATAAACAAGGACCAGGAAAGAGAAGGTGACAACCCAACTGTGTTGCTGGGGCTGACAGTGGTGCAGCACAACCCTTTGCGGGTCTGCTTGCCAGGCAGCCATCCTTCCTTCCATCCCCTTCATTGCACGAGGGGATCAAGGACTRTACCAGAACATGGTCCCCAACTGCCAAAACTGCAGAGCTGAAGCAATTATTTCAATAYGTAACACTGCAACACTGTTCTCCTACTCGGTACATCCTCACCTCTGCTCTGGCCACATGAGGGACCACGACTGGCCAAATTGCACATCCCAGCTGCCCTGGCTGAGGACCAAACCTCCCTTTTTCCTTTGCAGTCATAGTAAGATTCTTCTCTCTATAACTTCCAAGCTTACATTTGCTCTACGTGCTCTTCTCTGCGGCAGAGCTGCGAGTGTTTCTGAGCTCCAGCCTGGTCAGGGTGTCCTCTTCTGTGCAGATCAGCAGAGATGAAAGAGGAGTCTGAGCAGATGGAAATTTCTTCCCTCCAACCAGTGCTTCTAAGACCATCTCACCTCTAGTATTTGCTGTAAGCCTAGGAGCAGTCCCTTGGGTTCAGTGCTCCTACCCCATGTTTAAAGTTAAGCACATCTTGAAATACTTGGCTGAGGGGGAGTCAACATAACATTGACGGTAGAGCAAGCCCTGTCAGTGCCATTGGTTCAATGAAGCTTTGCTATCCTCAGGAAACACAAAATCCAGCACCAAGCTGCACACAGATAAAGCCACAGAGACAGAGAGATGGACAGGAGTCAAAAGCATCTGGCCTTCTGGGGAGCAGCCCAGTCTGCTCCAGCCTTCTGCTGTCACTGCTAAGCTTTACATCACAAGATGGAAAGAGCAAAGGATGCAAGGTCAGTGACAAGAGCAAAGAGGCAACCTCAGCCACCGCGGTCCCTCGCTGCAGCTCAGAGCTCTGCCTCTATTTCCAGGCAGCTGTTAGATTAGAGAAACATTTTGATATCATTATCTCTCCTAGAGCAATCTGCAGAGAGGAGCTTGGGGAGGCATTTGGTTTTTATGTGAATTTAGGTTGCACTTTGCGGAAGTGCTTCATTGCTACCATGCYGATTAGGTTTCCTGCAGAGAGCAATGCATTAGAGGCAAGTCTGGCTACAAGGTTTGTTGCTGCCAAGCCTCTTGGAGACCCAAAGCCCTAGATAATTTAGTCCATGTTGGGTGCTTCGTGCAAGATACCAGCGTGATGTGCCCTCATTACACCTCCGGTGTAGTCCTCATTTCCAAGGCTATATTTGAAGGGAGATGGCAAGGGAAAGATGTAATTCAGGTAGGGATTTTGGTGTTGAGCTGGAGAGATTGTGCCAACTTCAGTCTCAATCATTTCCAAAGCTGATGATTTAAATCTACACAGAAAGAGTAATAAGGCTGCCAAACTGCACACTGACGTGCTGAAGCAGGAGCTTGGAAAAGCAAAGGGAAACAATGGATAGGAACCAAACCTCTCTGYCAAGCCACCTTTTTTTCACCAGCCATGGTGTCACCCTGCACCCTGTCACCACTGGTGTGAGCAGGGGCTGATGCTCCTCGGATCCCCTGTCCTGGGAGCAGCCGCYCTCCTCCTGCCGCTCCGCTCTGGCACCTCCTCGCCACAGTAATACAAATTGGGCATCACAGGGACATATGGAGGGGAAGAGAGCTCAGCTGCGAGTATCGGGACGGGCWTTATCCAAACCCAGCCACCAGCACATCACCTTTTCAAAGGCTCCAAATCCGCTACAAATTGCTTCTGAATGACAATGGAAATTCTCGCCTTTCACAGAGCCTCCCATATTAGCATCTTTATTGGAATAACCCAGCTAATTTCTCCATTTGGAGGGCTGGTGTGGAGAATCCCTAATTCCAATTAGATGGATATTCATCAGCAAGCCCGATGCTTGCTGGACAGCCGGGAAAAGTGATGTCTTCTGTGACGAGGGTCTCACCACCTGCCAAAGTCCAGGTCTGAGACAAAGACAGGGGCAGCTCTCAGCCCCAGTGCTCACAGCACAGGGGACATTGGTGCAGGGAGTGTGGGGTCCTTTTAATCCTGTCCTTGGTGGCATATGGCAATTCACAGGCACAGGGTGAGGAGGCTGAATACATCCCCTTTTCTGTTTCTTCAGGTTCTTGTATGACAAATATATCCATGGACAGACTGCCTGTCTGCCCTGGACAACCATATGGCAACTTGTCATTGGGTTTAATGTCGGTGATTATCTTGAAAATAGAGGGTCAGGCTTTCCCCAAACTGAGGCTTGATGTCTTGTAGGTRCCTGGGATGTACAGGTGAAATTTATTCTCTGGTGATGGCAATGAATTCCGTAAAGAGAAAAGAAAAGGGAAGAAATAATTCAAACTGTGAGTACATGTATCTCAAATAGGACATTTTCCCTTCTTTTTTTTTGTTACACTCTTGGATTTCACCATTAGTGTCTAGGAGCACTGAAGGCTCCATGGTGTCATTTGGAGGGGGGTGTCCCTTGTTATTTTATTCCTTTCCAAGGTTGGCTCAGTAGAGGAATCCTGAAAATGCCTCTTCTCTGCGCACAGGACCAGGGTGACACGAGCAGCACAGACACGGTGCGGGACACAGGGCTGGACGAGTCTCCTGGTGGCACCCGGGCTGGGACAACTGCAAGAGGGGCTCGTGCAAGGGGCAGGACTCGGCCCTTCGCACCCAGAGGGCAAAGCCGGAGACTTTAGACTTGTAATAAATGCCACTTCTCTCCCCTTGAGCTCAGTGAAATTTGGGAGGGGACATGAAAGGAAAAGGACTTGTTTGCAGCCACCTGTTCCCTGCCGATGGTGTCGGCTTTTGTGGATGGTGAGGAAAAGCGGGGGGAATATGGGCTGTTTTGAAGGAAAAATCAGGCTTATGGGCACTGTTATCACAAGCAGCAGTAACCACCGTAACCAACAGCGCTGGCCTGACTTTCTCCGACTTGGGATTGTCACGCCTGCAGGGGATGTGGCTCAAGTGGCCCCATGGCTTTCATCTCACCACGGAGACAAACGCGGTTCGCTCTGTTCTGCTTTGCATTGAGCTGCTTGGAAAGCCCGAGAGTATTTACTCCTCAGTGTCACCTTGGCTGGCACAAGAGCCAGGATAAACAACCAGTACCTGACAGGTTTCTCTCTCCATCCTTTTCCTGTCGATATCTGCTGACCCAGCTTCTCCTTTTGCGGTCGCCTCGCTGCCTTCCTCGCTGAGCACTGGCCATGCAGCTCGCCCAGCCCTCAGCTCATCCTCACCCTTGCCAGGGGCTAATGGAAACAGGAGATGGGCTGCTTAAACACCAGCAAAGCCGGCAGGGCTGCTGGGGAGGCGCGGGGCAAAGGACAGACAGGAGGACAAGCCCATGCACAGCCCGGGTGGCTGCTGCTACCACCTGCCCCCAGCCCCAGGGTGGGAACTTCTGCTGAGYGACTCTTCTCCTCCCAGGAAAGGTGTCACCCTTCGTCTAGAATGTGCTTACTGGGGCTAAATGATGAATTGTTCTGTCAGAGGGTTTCTTTTCTCCCAGCCAACTGGCTCAGGAAACTCGCAGGCATGCAATGAGTTGCCCCCTTCTAGCTTCTTCCTGAGACAGAGGCTCCTCTGGGGAGGAGGAGGTTTGATGCCCTCCATACAGAGCAGTGTRCATTAGGTGGCTGTCACCCTCTACCCGGCCACCCCTGCACCCACACATTACACAGCTCAGGGTGTTAGAATCATGGTGCTGTTTGCTTTAATATCATGAATAAGCCCTGCTAGGGACCCATTCATGGTATATAAATTATATTTGGGAGTTGCTTCGCCAGCTATGGCTGTGCAGACATTGCTGGGGTGGGATGGAGGAGCTCTGACATGACCAGAGGATTTTCTGAGCCCTGCAAGTGCTGTTATCCCAAGTATCAGCTATCTTTCAGCAGTGCTCTAGTCATGGGACTAACATGCATTAGGAGTTTCTGTTCTCATCTCTCTCAGGGAGGATCAAATGCAGTGAAATATCCCATTTTGCTGGTTGCTTTTTGAAAAATGTATGGTATGTGTTAATGCTAGAAAAGCAAGGTCAAAGGAACAGCAGCATAGGACATAGGACTGGAAAAACCCTCTTAGGACATTCAGGTCAGTCCTTGTTATCGTATTTGTATTTGCAAACTGTTTTAAAGTGAGTGCAATTGTTTGCTCTCAGCACATCTACTGTAAAGCTGTTTCTGAACCACAGCTGTTTCCTGGCAAAAAAATGTGGAAGAAAAGCTGTTGGTCTTGCGATCCCTTGTGCATTAATGGTCGTCCAACCTCTGCATCAGCCCAGTGAGTCTCCTGCACCCACAGGCTTCTTGCTGGGGAGGTGACCACTGCACCTGCAGAACCAAAGATGTTGAACAAAGATTTACCCAGGAATTTTAGGATGGTTTTGAGGAGTTGAGGTCAGGGGGACTGTGATCTTGAGTGCTGACTGCCTTGCACAGCAGGAGCAGAAGGCAGATCACGAAGATTCCCCCACTGATGGTGCCTTAGATACTTCTCCTCTTGGCTTTCTCTTTCCAATCCWCCCTGCTCCCTTCTGCTGGATGGTGGCAGTGATGGGGTTGATCAGCTTGTGTCCACAGAGGGTTCCACCTTCCTCAGAGCAAATGTGGACGCTTCATCTGCATTAGCAGCAGGATGAGCACATTAAGAGGAGGTGAGCACAGAGTGGACTGGAGTCACTCACCTGCTGTATGATTTGAGAAGAGTCCTGCACTGAATGGAGCAAACGGGAAGGTTATAAACCCCTTTCAGTAAACGGATTTGCAACGGCAGGAGTTGTTTTATGAGCAGCAGAGTGAAGTTAGTGGCAGGAATGGCAGAAACACTGTTTTTGTGGTGAAGAAAACATTGTGTGGACAATGCCAATACAGCCCAACCGGCTTCCTGCAGGAATCTTTCGAGCAGTTTGTTTCGCACTGCCTTCTGGCATGCTCTCCCAGCCGGTTTCTTTTCCTTAGCCATTTTAGCAAAGCTGGCGATTTTTCAAAAGCTGGGCTCTCAAACCCAACGTTGTTGCTGAATCAGAGCTAGCTTTGCCAGAACCCTCTGGACTCAAACCTGACTACAAGCTCTTTGCAGCCTGCTCTGGGCCAGAGATGATGTCCCACCCAGGTCCTCAACCACGGGCACCACGAGGATGTGGTTCTGGATGTGGCTCTGGACGTGGCTCTGGAGTGTCTGAGCAGGACGTGACCTGCTGTTACTGGCTACAGGACCAGGGACAGGTGGGAAAGCACAAGTTCTATTATATTATATCTTCCTTCTCAAGAGATCCCAGCTCCAGCTCCCTCATTCTGTAAGTTTTTATGGTCTGGCACAACGTGGGATTAAAATTCCCACCTGGGAGGACAGGTTGGGAGAGATGTGAGCTGGAACAGAGGCGTGTGAGCAAACTCCACAGTGCTTTCCGGGATGGAATGAAGGAGCTAAAGTGAGAGGCTGGTGACTGTTTTGGGGATGGGGCATATTCCCAAAACAGCCCAGAAGGAAGACGGGGCTATGGAGGGGCAGGAAACTATTCACACCAGCATTTATCACAACACCGTTATTAGCAGCCACAGCTCTGCTCTTGGGAGCTTTCATTTACATAGTTAATAACACGCTGGCAGGAAGGAGAGGGAGACCTAAAGCTGAATTTTCCAGCTGTTAATTATGAAGATTGCATTGCATTTATGTTAGATTCTCCTGTTGTTACATTTCAGTGTTGTTACAATTGAGACAGAATATAGCTAGTATCCAAGCAGGGCAGCATTAGGAGAATTCTCCCTGCAGAACAGGCTCTTCTTCCAAGCAGGCAGCTTTTCTATTGCCCATTCCTAGCAGTAGACTTTTGGAAGACAAGCAATTCTTTCTATTTAAAAGAACTTGGGAAAAAGAACCATCATTTCCCAGCAGATTTTTTATTTTATTTTTTTTTTCCTGACAGATATTTTTATGCCTGGCTAAGGAGAGACAAAAAGGTCAGAGCAAATTAAAATCACATGCTCAGAACATTTCAGGGCAGGTGTTTTTCTTGAGACAGAATTCATTTTTTGAAGGGAGTATCCCTGGACTTATGCTCCTCCTAACATTTCACCTGTTGCATTAGCACTRGAGGACAAATGATTTCATAACCCCAGGCGGCCTGGTTTATTTGGACCCCGCTCAACAACTTTGCCTCAACTGCATTGCAATTTTTACAGCTAGACCAAAGCTCAAGACAAGAACTCCAGTCTGGCTACTCATCACTGCATTTCACTTGGCATGTAGGCTATGGATGAGGAATGYGCAGAATTTCCTTTTCCACCCTCCCAGATCCTCTGCCTTCAGCCTGACCCAACCCCAAAAGCAGAACAGATGCAGCTGGAGAAGGACAGGTTCAAACTTGCTGCTAAGCTGGGAGACTGACACTTAAGCTCCTCTGCAGCATAAGCAGCCAGCAGCTGGAGGTGGATGCCACTAAGTGGAAGAACATCAGCTGCTGCCTGTTGAAATGAGTCATTTATAAAGGAAGAGGAAGAGTGGGCTTTCTTTGTGAGTGAAGAAGGGTTTGAGTYTGGTTAAAGGTGGTCTTGCATCTTGAAGCCTCTGTTGGTGTCTGASCAGGTAAGGGGACCCTGGATTCCCCACTACCTGCTAAGGTGGCTCCTAGGAGTCTAGTTCTGCTGTGAAAGCTGATTATAAATATTTGCAATGTCTTAGTATCAGCAGTTGKGAATCAATAGGGAGCTCTGAGCTATCAATGAGACCTAATTCCTTAGGTCATCCTAGGAGAGGAACTAGGGAGCAATCTTAGCCCTTTGGTGTGTGTCCTCCTTGCAGAGGCAGGGAGACTTTCCCACAGGTCTGTAGCTTGGCTTTTGTTGCAGTGGGAGTGGAAAATGTAGGTTCAAGTTCTGTGTTATCTCATCCCTAAAAGTTATTTATCTTGGCCCTGAATGGAACATTGTCTTCCCTCTTAAAACAGCTGTGTGGATGGAAAGATGGAACTGAATGAGCCCCTTTCCCTTGAGCTTAGGAATGTCTCAATGTGGGTAGAAAACTGCTCTTGCATCACAGACACAGGAGTGACAACAACGAGCCTTGCATTTAAGGATACAGAGTTTTGATTGCTGGTAACGGTGGCTGACTGGTGTACATGCASTGTACAGAGAACAAGCACTGCACTAATGACATCTGGTCTTGACTTAATATTAAGAGGGATTTTTGGTTATGAAAGTATGTATTTTCCAATGCCCCCAAGCACAAAACTGCCATATGTCTGGGGCAATCTATTGCACAGCCTGAGGACTTGACTGCAAGCAATAGCATCCTAGCACTTTGTTAGCATGGATGAAGGGGAAAATCTGATTGAAGTCRCCCTGTATCACCAGCAATAGTGTTTGTCCATATTATAAAGCTGCAGTGGTGTCTTGTAGCTCTCCTCCACATGCTGAGCAGGGCAGGAAGGCTGTTGTGGTGGTGGGGTGACCCACCGGCTGCTTGGCAGACTGTTGTGGGACTCTGGGCAGTTCACTTGGTCTGTGCTTGCCCCTTCTCATGTCCAGGCAGCAGGTGAGAGCAGGGCCCTGCCTCCCTGCTGTGCAGTGTGGAAAATTCCCTCCGAGTCTCTGAAGCGCGTTGCAGTGATGCAGGATGTACCAAATGGACAGCATTTGGAGTGTTGTCTTATAGGATAATCGGAGGAAGTCATTGTATTAAATATCCATTTGTGTCATTAGCCTTTTATTTGGTGCTTTGTCCAGACATCCTGTTTGCTTCCTCTCTGAAGTAATGAATATGTTTCCTGTGTGCAGGTTCCGATCCAAAGCTCCCCTGTAAAACCAAGGCACCTAAGAGAGGTCACTAGTGTAGCTGATGGACCGAGGCATCTCCAGACTTGTGTCATGCGAGGAGCTTCAGGGTAAAACTAAAGGAGCTGTCTTTAAAACTACTGTTTAGACCACCCAACCCATAGTTGTCTGCTCCCTATGGTACCGAGTGAGGTTTCTGAGTTCCAAAACTGGTGTGTTGGGACATGACAGCAATGTCAGCTCCCAGGCTGAGCTGTAATTCCATATACTGGGAAGTATCGGATGCAAAAAATAGTTGGGGCTTCTCCATCCACTCCAAACTTGGGAAGTGGCAAGCTGCTCCACAGCTCCCCTTCGGCCTAGTGATCCCCCCTGAGAAATCTCTTGCTGCTCTTTCTGCAGAAGATCAGTGATCAGCTACCTATTTGCAGTAATTCCCGTGTATCTGTCAGCTTTGTAACTTCCAGGGACTGAACCTGGGATCTCCACTGCAGCAAGTGCATCTCTGTTTCTAGATTTATATCCAGGTGAAGATACGGTGATTCTGCATATCAGCTCTGGAGGTGTAGCCATGACATCCGTTTATATCCACTTTGGATGTGGCTATAGTGAGGAATGCTATGTCAGCATGAGGAATCCTGCCCCAGGAAACAGCTGGAGAGGCTGCAGAATCCCTTAAAATGCCAATTCATCCATCCTGGATTACAGTAGGGAGCACAGGGAATGGGGGTCACTGATTTCTTGCCTCTGCCACTGACAACTGCTGCTTTTTTGCTGCAGCGTTGGGAAAGAGTTAATCGAGGAAGCACAGCCCCTCAGGACCAGGACTTGTTCCAAGCGAATTGGCTTGTTCTTGTTTCTTCTATTGATCGCAATCACTCAGAGCTGTGTCTGTAACAAACTGCCTTAAGTCACTGCAATCATAATAAGCACACCTTGGTAAATAATGCATGAGGTGTCCATAAGCCTATATTCCTTAGGAGGGAGGTGCATATAGGGCATGGTAATCATCCTGTGGGCTCAGGTGGGGGCTTGGTGGCCGGGATTGAGATGTGGTAGTTGCTGAGACCTGTCCTGAGACTGAGCTGGGTTTCAGGCAGGCTTTGCAGTCCCACAAGATGGAGATAGGCTTATTTTCACCGTCACGAATTTTGCACGAGTTGTTCAAAATGCCTCTAAGGTTCATAACATAATACAGGTTGGGTGAAAGTGGGTTTGTGGCAAGTCTCCAAATAACATAAGAGCAAGGCATCACAATTAATAGTATTTAATATATCTTTATGACAACAAAACACGTAGTGAGTAACAAGCTTCTCTGTGAAAGCCTCATAGCTAAGTTAATGGTCTGGAGAGTGGAAGGCCTTGTTTTAAAATGCAAACTAAAAAAAAGTGTGTGTTTTAATTCGTCTTCTGAGGAGCAGAATGGCATTAGAACAGGAGCCTCTCTTAAAGCAATTCCTTTTGCATGGAGCGGAGGCTGGTGCTGGGCCAACCTCTGCAGCAGGGCAGGATCAGGTGCTGTGGCATTCATTACAAAGTTCCCAGTGCAAATTGCAAGGAAAATTAGGTAGGCAGTACCCTTATTTTCCTCCTGCTTTTGTCCCAGGGAGATTTTCTTGCTAAATGACAGTGATAAGGACAATCTGGCTTTTSTATGATTATAAGAGACGGAAGAGGTAGTAGAAGCATTCCTGATTATATCGGACAGCTGCAGATGGCAATGGGTCATTTCACTCCATTATGGTTTCTGGCAGGTGAGTATTAGAGGGTGTGTGGTGGCATCGTTTCCCAGCAGTGACTTCATTGGGCTGTCTAAACAAACAGCTATTCCTCACCAGGTGCAAAAGGCCTTCTATTTGTGTTTTCCCTCTGTGAAGGGAAAAGAAATACCTACAGTGAAAACAGCACTAACAGATTGTGTCTGATCGACAGCTGTGGTGGTCTCTGCCTCGCTGCCAAATGATCAGGACATGAGTAGCGGAGGTGAAAACTTGCTTTCCTGTGCCCAGTCCATGGTTTTGTGGTCACCCACCAAATGGGTTTGAAAGTACGGACCCTCAAAACCCAAGTTCTGCTCATGCTGGGGAGCTCTACGTTGTCTGTATCCAACATGAGCTACTGCTGAGTAGCACCCACAGTGGTTGAGGAAGATCTGAGCTCAGCATGGGGAGGAAGAGTTGTCTTGGAGCTGCTCTACCCCCTGAGGTATGTGTTAGAGACTTGGTGCACTGGCCTGCAGATGGCAAGTCTGGGTCTGACTACCCTGCAAGTGAGAGAAGGGATCATGTGGACAGTGCCTGAGTCTGATCTTGGATGGCTGAAGGAACAAACCTGGTTGGTAGTGTAATTAGGGTGTCCACTTTGAGCTGTGCCCCTACACCCATCCTTCCTCAGTGTAGCTACTCACAACTGAACCATGCTGTGTATCAGTCCTATGTGAACCTACTTTTCCTGAGGTCAGGAAATAGAAAACTCAGAAGTGCCAGAGAATCTGCTGTGACTGCAAGAGGTCATCCTCAAGAGACCACATCTTTGTGAAGAGCATCTTGGTTTTGGCTCTGTCTGAACCAAACCAGAACACTGCTCCTTTATAGATATGGGCAGATAGTGCAAATATTACAGACTCCTAAACAGGCCACACATCASATGAAAACAGTGAGAAGCAAACCAAAAAGAACCCTTGAGCACCACTRCAGGAAGGTGCATCCTAAAATAAATAAATAGAACTACAGTAGGTTTTATTTTTTAATTTTACCTTAAAGTCACATTTTGTCTTGGTGCCCTCTTTGGAAGGCTGGAAACTCAAAGCTGGTGGTCACAGTGRAATATAAGGATAAACAGTCAAGACTCTTACTCTCAACAAACATATATTCCCGAGCACTAAACTAGTGTTATCTCTAGGAGCAGCCTAAAGAGCATGAGATGACTTTTGAGTCCTCTGTTTGTTTTTCTTCCTCTTCTTCCTTCTAGTGTAGCAGGAGAAATAAATCCTGTACCAGCCCAGCTGCCAATAGAATGGGACCTCCCCCTGAAGCAAAGTGATGATTCCGGTCATTCTGTAAGTTAGTTCAACTATTATTTTTCTGTACTTCTAACTGCATCGTCTGTCACAGAAGAAAGCAAAAGGAAAGAGAAAATGGATCAGTAAATAGTTGAGCTTGTCCAGATAAACTGGAAGAGAAAGTGAGAAATGGAAAATCACAGATGGAAATCTGTGAGAAATGGAAAATCACAGCTCTGCGGAGCTGAGTGAAATGGGGAATCAAGGGGACCAACCTGCCTTCTCCCCACAGGCTACCGTGCCTCTGATACCACTTGAATATGTGATGCTTGCAAAGGATGTTGTAGTTTGTAGCCAGGAAGCTGATGAAAGGACAGAAAACAAAAACAAACAAACAAAAAAAAGGCAAACAAAAAACAGCTTAGTAGGTTTATTATGGTCCCAAGTTTAATTCTGGTAAGTTGGTAGGGCTCTTCCTCTGCCCAGCTGCTTGGCCTGCAGGCAAAAAAATCCATCCCCAGTGGGTTTCTGTGAGGATTCAAGACAGCATGTGGAGATATTGGCTGCCTAAAAGGCTGCTTTTTCTTAGGAAGTCCTGCAGGCACTACAGAAGCTTGTGTAGATTACTTTACYTAAAGTGGTAATACTACATGTGAAAGGGCTTGGATGAAAGGCTTGAAAATCCAGACTGTAAAGAATAGATGGTTAAAGCCATAAATACTTCTAAACTAATGAAATTGCTGGGTGGGGAAGAACGGGAGAATAGATTCTTTTAAAACAGATGAGGGAAATGTGCCTCCTGACAATTTCTGCTTGTAAAACTAAGTTTGGGTTTCTAGGTAACGAGGGGAGCTTTCCCAGGGCGGAGAAGTCCTAAGGACTTGCTAGACTTGAATAACTGAAAGGAAGTGCAGGTTGTCAACCCTGTCTTACTTGGAGTGTGGCTTACACATCTTCCTAAGCCCACTTGAATGTGAAGCAAGCCTGGAAGCATGGTGGTCTCTTACACCTGCAGACCCTGTCAGGATTCATGGAGCACAAGAAGGCCAAGAGGGACTGTTATTAGATCATCTGTTCGGAGGTTGTGGTTAGCTCCACTTAACRTCACTGTTTTGTCATCTGTGTCCGAGTATCCTCCTGGACTCCGAGGTCTGTTTTTCTCTTGTCTCAGAGTCTGTCTCCATTTGATAGCCCCAACAGGCTCTGCCAGAAGTTTCCCACGTGCTGCTGTGGTTGTGCTTGAGGGCTGGGCTGCTTTTGGCAGGCAGTTCCCCCCACGGTGTGACTGGGCTTGTCTCCTGACCATGCTTTTACCTTCCTCCTGGCTTGGCAGACCTTTGTTGCCTCTTACTGCTCAACTCTTGACATGACTCCTGAGCCTGCCTTGTGGCTTGGTACAATTGTAGGTTTGTTTCCTGTTATCAGCTCCGAAATTAATTTTAGTTTGACTCTAACCACTTAGGAAGGTTACCTGCCTCCTTGGTTAGATTACCTGATAGCGTGAAGCCCACAGGAACTGCTAATACCTGCACAGGGATTTAGCAGGAGCTGATTAGTGCTGTTCATGCACATTTGTTGTTGCATGTGCTGTATGTCACCCTACAACCACTGTTTTATCTTCATGTCTATTTTGTTCTACCACTAGACTCTCTGGGGACAGATACAAATTAAAAGCAAATTATGCAACCTTTACCATTCCTCGGCAGACACCCGYCTCATCCCAGCTACCCTGAATAAATATAACAGCCATCATACATCTGAGTACAGCCTATGGAAAAAGTGTGTGGTGCTTGAAGGACGAAACACTTGGACACCGAATCCATCATGCATCTGAGCAGGTTTTGAGTAGCGCTGTATCAAGCAACTGCCTTTTGCTTTGCAGTTGTGCTTGGAAGCACTGGCAATTTCAGTTGACAGCTATAGGATCAAAAAGCAGAAGCAATGGCATGAAATTCCCTTCAGAGCAAAGACAAATGACTTGCACTGCTGTTCACTCTACCAAGCGCATCAGGTAGTCTGGGATCCCCTCTCTGCTAGAGGGAGTGATCTCTTGCTGTCTGTGCTGCAGGTGCACAGACCTTTAAGGAGCACTAGCAGCCAGGAAAGGAAATTCGTACAATAGGGTTCGTACAACTTTTTCCCTTTAGTAGTAAGGACCTGGGTTCACAACACCCCTTTCCTTTGCACTGACATCAGCTATGTTATCCTCTTGSTGGAAACCAGAGTTGGCCGCTTATTTCTTACTGCTCTTCTGCCCGGAAAGGACCTMGTGTCTTTGGGCTGATTTACAACAGTTTCCTCCATCCATTCAGCCATCCCCCTCCTTCCCTGGAGTTCACAATCACCTGTGTCAATGCTGCTCTGTTCAGTATTGGCTTCCCAAACTTTTAAGTAACTGCAGACACTAAAATGGGAGCGCTCTGAGGCTCTGCTGCAGCCGGCTCCGTGCTGTTTCTCGTCCCAAAAGGTGCACTCTAATTGCAGTTTAGCCACGTAATGTGGACTGAAAAGCTTGGCTACACACTCCTGTTTCAGCAGATGGCTGAACACTGCGAGTGGCCAAGTCATTCTGAGTGAACATGGGGAGGGCTAATGGAAAATACAAGTGAGCTCAGGGTTTGGTGTGAGGGGCTGTAGCACGGGGCAGGGGCACTCAAACTGGGCTCCCTGCTCCTGGAGACCTCCTACACAGGCATGGTCTGCCTTGCCTGGGTACCTGCCAGGGCTTCCTCTTCCCTATTTATTTGCTTATGAAATACTGAGTGATCTTCATAGCATGTCTTGATTTCTGGGGACTGAATTTCTGTCTTTGTGTTTGTTCCTATGGCTGTATGCTAGAAGCAAAAGCGAATTTCTCAGCTGGAAAAAGCAGTCGTGTATTGTCTCTTTCATATAGCCAGAGAATGCTGACAGATGCAGTGGATGTGAAATGCCCTTTTTATCACCGATTTTACTGCTCTCACAGATGTCCAGAAAATACTGCAATAATTACCTGTGCAGCTTCGAGGTGCCCTCTTCCCTGAGCTCAGACACATCCACTGTGTTTCAGGTTGTGTGGGTCATTTCAAAGGCAAAATGAACCCAAAACTAAAGGCTTGAGGAATATTACTGCATTTCCCAAGAGCACTGAGCTTCTGAAATGCTATTTCCTTCAGTATTAGAAATTCTTAAAATTGAARCCAGGCAGATGATCAGTATTTTTTAATTGTATCATGAAAACTTCCTTTGGGAAAAGGCATCCTTATAATGTCACAGGTGCACGAATGAAGTGTTGAAAACCAGCTGAGGGGAAGGGCATATGGGGGAAGGTGTGTCTGTGGGTGTGCTGAAAGGAAATGTTATCTCAGAAGTGTTCATTAAACTCAATTTAAATGTCCTGACTCAAATCCTGTTTATTCCCCTGCAATCAGAACCAACTTCCCTCAAGCAAAGCCCGTGCCAGGTGATAAGGCAATAGCAGGCAACGGAGTTGCAGCAAGGTTAAGCAGAGGAGAGCAAACTCAAACCAGCACACTGAAATCTTTATTGTTTTGGAGCATGCAGCAGTTTTGACCTCATAAAAATGTATTTGAGAGGATTTCTTTGTCGATATTGAAYGTAAACCTCCCTGTTGATTCAGGGTCCTGCCTGGCTTTGACTATCAGCTCATCAGTCTCATGTCTGCTATTTCGGGGATCTACCAGCACTGCTTTGACACGTTTTTGAAGCAGTTTACAGGTAGCCATTCAATGATGCTTCAAAATATTTATTCACTAAGCTGGCAGTAAAGTAGCTTCCAGAGCTGTACGCTATTTCAGCTTTGCCAGCTAGAAATCAGCTTTCCCTTTGCCAGCTAGAAATTACACTATTTTCCAATTTCATCATTACATGTATTTTATTATAGCATCATTACAGTGAGAAAACTGGAGAGGAAGAAGGGATTGTATAATGCCGGAAATAGYGAATTAATATCCCTATCAGATGATGGACTGGTGCAGAGCTGTGACACTGTCAGGAAAATTTAAAGCACGTAACACATAGATGAGGATAAAACTTTTCTACTAGTTCTGCAGATTAGTAATTTGCAAAAATAAAAAAAATCCTGTCAATTTATCAGGAATGAAAAAGCAGCATTTTTGTATTGTATACACATAYGTGTGCTTTTGTATGAAGACATCACATGACTAGGGAATATGAAGGGGGAAAAATGTTTTATGAAATATAGATGGGGTTTAGAGCATTGGAAAAGCAAGCGGTGTATTATCTGAGAAATTTTATCCTGAAAAGATGGACAGAACTAAACAATGTAATAACCCTCTTCTTTATCCTACTCTTCAAAAAGCCTCCCTTTCAGACCCACCAGTCTTGCACTGCAGTACAYGAATCAGAAAAATAACCAGTTATTTTCTGTGTACCCTGAAATTTGAGGGAGCATGGAAATGGCTCACAGTTTTTGCAGATGCTTAGACAAAAGCTTTTGTAATATGGATCCRTTAAATCCAATTGGTTTGTAGTAACACCAGAAAGTAAATAAATACCCACATGCATCATCTTTATTTTGACTCTGTCTTTTGAAATGTTAAGTGATTAGTTAGGTTAAACAAGCACAAACTGTGTCTGTTATTCACTTGTCAGATCTCAATAAATGTGCTTTTAATAACAGCTTGTTATCCAGTTCACTGAGTTGCAAATAGATGCAGGTTTTAGAAGTCACTTATTTATATATCTTCTGATCACTTCAGATGTCTGACAGCACTGCAATAGAGATGCCTCTTAGCTGAGTAAATGTCTTCAAAAGCTACAGGAGAACTGATAGCAATGGGAAAACAGAAATCTGTTGGTGAACAGGAAGCATCAATGGGCAAGGAACTATAATTTTAATGAATAGAATCCAAATTACATATTTCTAGAGCTTCTTGATGTTTATAGCTCTTTACAGATGGTTGAGAGCAAAAGATCTCTATCTTCCTGAGAGGATATCATCTCCCAGCAGGAAAGACATTGGCTTCATGGGCAGAGAACAGTTGGAAAAGTTGGGAAAGGAGGCAAAGAAACTCTTTGCACCCACCTGATACTGCAAGGACAGTTGGAGGGAAGCAGAACAGTGTGACTTGACCTGGCACAAGGCTACAAGAAAYGCAATGGTGGTTCAGCATATTCCCAGTGGCGGCTGGAAGGACCCGTGCTGCAGAATAGGGTGGCCTCAGCAGYACCTTAAGAGTCACAAAGCAAAATTATGGGTTATATAAAAATGGTTAAATACTAGATGATTGGTGGAAAACATGTATTTATCGAGGTGTAAAACTCAATTGCATGACTTAAAAAACTATGTATTAAATAAGTAGATCAGCTGGTATTTATTTAATATAATTGCAGCCTATTAAACCTGAATTAAGTACAGAGTTAAGTGTCTCTGGGACAGACAGCTGAAAATTCTGCCAGAACCATTTTGTATTGCCTGCAACCTTCTGTGGACGTCTCCCACACTCAGTTGCTGCAAAACTGTCCTTCATTTGACTAGGGAAACGCAATAAGAGATTTTTAATTTTGACCTTAACTGCAGCAGAATTATTTAATGACTTCTATAATTTAATGCAGAAAAGTTTTGCAGGGGATTTCCAAAAACCTCTCATATTCCCCTCTCATTTTCTTTCTCCCAGCTTACAGACATTTGTGACATGGATGACGGGCATGGACTTATAGGTAAGCTTGCCTGGTTGTCCATGAGATGAGTTGGACTTRATGTGTGTTCTCATGTGCTCCGCATGGTATAAGTGTCAAATGCTTCGGGGCCAGTACATGCTGATACCTAGCACAAAACTCAGGTTGGATAGGATTGCTGCTGTTTAGTGGAATTGCTCTTGGTTTGGGAAAAGTCACTTCTATTTTTGCTTACTTTAATCCTATTATTTMTCCTTTTCAATGACAAATGAAACCGAGTTAGGACTTCTTTTCTTTCAAAATATTCAGTGCCACATAAACTGCATATACGCTGAATTATAAACTCATTTTCATAACAACTTGTGGAAAAGCCACTTGAGGTCAGGGCAGGCCTCACCTGGCAACCTGGAGTGCCAGAGCTGTGTTTATTCTACACCGAAATTATTTAGGTTTCTCTTATGGGCTTTTTGCCTGCCTTTTCCACACTTTTGTGGGCAGATAGAGAATTTCACAATTCCCACGGTGTGGGTGTGCAGTGGAAAACTGATTGCAGTCTCATCTCGTTGAGATGATTCCTGTGATAGTGACAAACACGAGTGCAAAGGAGCGCGGTGAACACGGCCAGCACGGGAGGCAGCTCCTGGAGGATTCCTGTGCTGGAGCAGGAATAAACTCGGATTGCCCTAACCAGGCACCCTGAGATTCCTGTGGAACCTGAATGCCTCTGCAATGAATGCTGCTGCAATGCCCGTTCCCCTCCCTCCAGCTAATTAGCCCGCATTTAACACCCGGACAAAAYGCGGCTGCACCTGCGCCGCCTTGGGAAGCACAATGCGGAGCACAACAAAGCRGCGTGGCAGGGACCCCGCGCCCTCAAAGCGCTGCCAGCCCCGGCAAGCGCCACTTTGAAAGAGCACCAGAGAAAAGAGAAAACGGGAGGAGGAGATTCGCTCACTTGGACTTTTTCTCTACTGGAGAGAATGGGTGAAAGCCCACAAAAGCTGCCTCATAAAGAGGAGGAGGAGGAGAACAAGGCAGCAGGGGAAGTGTGGGGCAGGCTGAAAGGAGAAGGGCTTTCCAGGTTGTATTGGCCCCCCCAGACATCCTCAGTTAATGTCTCAAAGGCTAGTGATGACATGGGTTTGATGGGTTTTGCTGCAGCCGTTAAATGTAGGATTGCAGAAATGATGTAGCCGTCCTGGGCTGAGGACCCACCTGTTGGAAGGACAAAACGAGCCCAATTCATGGGCACAACAAAGAGGGGAGCTCTGCTTTGATGTGGTGATGGATGGACCCTTCATCTGCTCCTGCCCTTTGCAGGAATTGCAATGCATTTTCATTCAATTCCCTGGGTAAGTTCTAATAAGATAGAGCTGCATTTCAGGATTAGGTTTTAATTTTATACATATAATATTTAAAAAGAAACAAACAAACAAAAATTAATGGATATGATATAAACTATTTACTTTCTCCCAAGACTGCAGAATTTCTTCTCTCATGCAAACATCTATAGAAGCAACCCTGTGCTTTTTTCCTGCCAGTTTGGGTGACACTTTGGCATTACAGAAGATGCTGCTGCTCCTTGTCATAAATCATCATTAAGTCTCGGCTGTGCCAAGCGAGATCCCTGCTGTCAAGCTGACTGCCCGGCTGAGAGGAGGCAGCGAAGCAGGGTGCACTGCTCACCGACACCGGCAGGATGGCCTGCATTGCTGCGATTGCTCGTGTGATAGATGGGCTGTGTTATACACAGGAAGCTGGAGGCAAGATGGTGACGTGACTTCTGAGTTTGCTGAAGGGGTAACTTCTGAGGATGTTCACAGCTCTCAGGAGATGCGCATTTCCAGTCCAGTGTTTTGCAACCTTGGCCACATCTTTATTCATCTTTACGGCTGTTATTCTTCATACAGGATGGAAATGGTACAAGGCCCAGCCCAACTCATGTCTGTTGTGCTAAGTGCCTGTGTAATTCTTGCTTGAATTAGTGCTCTCTGATCCATGGTTTTGTGGAAAATTCCTCAGAAAGGAATCTGACTTGAGAGAAKCTATTCCCTATAACTGAGCTCTGAYTTAATGTTTCATTGTGTCACTTTATTTCTGCTTGGGAGGTCTGGGCACCCTGGACGTGTCCACATCACTTCCATGGAGCATCCTTAGGAAGGCCAAGGCATCGTGGATAGGGGTGGGTCTGATCAGTCATAGGGTGATGTCCATGTCATGGGATGTCTGGCATCGGGGACCACAGGACAAATGGCCAATTAGGAGCTTACTCGTAAAGGCAACAATGTGAGTCATGGAGGCTTTAGGAATAATGCTGTTCAACAGAATATGTTGAAGCTTCAACAGGAGAGTGATCAGAAAGTCAGTCCCAACAAGAATCCCTATGAGGACACCAAACTGGGCATGAATTAGTAGCATCAACCCAAGCACTGCTAAAGTTGGAAGTCAATAACTTCAAACACTTGAGTCRGACTGTATCTATGTACCACAGAGAGCCAGGCAACCCAGTCACGAGGACAGTTCCGGTTCCTCCCTCTCCAGCAAGCTGGATGGCAGCTGTGAGATGGGGAGACGTCAGCAGTGTGATGCTGATGAGGATGAACCTCCCTAAACCTCCCAGAGCAGCAGAGCAGGCAGAAAGAGTGATTTTTCCCTAGGGAACAGATGATTTTGCTGGTAGTACTGCTCCAGCTTCATCCACAGCACAAGCAGCACTGAGAAAAACTAGTTCACTAGCCCAGTCTCCCACTGAGTCCCTCTACAGTGATATAAATATGGCTGGAAAAYGTCTGTACTGTTTATTACTTTGAAGTTAAATGTGCACCAGTTATTTTCAGAAACATGGGAGAAGTAATGTGTTCTGGCTGGCCTTATGTAGCTAGGTCATCTGAAAAAATTCCCTTTCCCTGTCCCCCTGCTTTTATATATACATAGAAATGCAGACAGAGACATTTTAATGTATATATTAAAACTAGACCAAAAATTCTTGTGCTGTTTGAAAATGTGTGGCGTAGAAATAAGTTACTCCATCGAGCAAGGAGGAAACATGTGCTGCTCCTTGGCAGCTCTGGTTTGCAAATCAGTGTACCAGTTCAAAATTCCAGTTTAGTTTTAGAAGATCCAGAGAAAAACTCTTTTTTTCCCCTTAAAGATGAGTCTTGTGACCATGTTGATATCACTGAATAAAGCTGCCTTCGCTTGCCTCTATAGCTGCTTTGTAGGCAGCTTAGGGCAAGTCACAGCATTCAAACCATATATACAAGGTTAAAGAAGACTATCAAGTTCCTTTTGTCACATGTCAGGTTCCTATTAATTGCCTTCTGATTCTCATTATTACATAAAATAGAAAAAGCAGCTCAGGGATACCCTGGGCCATTAGAGGTGAAGGTGCTGTACTTTCAAATGACGAGATGTTGCATTTAGCAGAGAACCAGATGCACCAGGGACTGACCCCATGCCTGCCACCAGCAAGAGCTGCCCCTTGAGCACGAGAGCACCCCACAGTTTGGAAGCTCTGCATTGTCTCAGAGAGCAGGTRCTGTCCTGGTTGTGGAACAGCAGCAGGGCTGGCGACGTGACGAGGAGGGTGAGCACGTGCAAAGCTCTCCAAAGCACGAGTTGCTCCTGGCAGTCATTGCTGCTGCTCGGTGCAGCAGAGACTGGCAGCCCTACAGCTCTATGTGGCCTACAAAGGGTTTGGGGTACAGACCTATATGCCAAAGGAAATGGGAACTGTCCTGGGGGTGAGCAGGGCATGGCTTTGTCTTAATTAGGCTCAGCTGGAGGCCAGCTTGCCTAGATGGTAAGAAGCTCTGGTTGGGTCCTTAGAGATTGCAGGTTCCCAGCTGAACTTACTAAAGCAGGGAGGACAAGCAGGGTAAAGGTTGTTTTCCTCAAAAAGGGGAAAGGTTGCTTGTGT